>NC_070579.1:41973839-42183839 GCF_027409825.1 Scomber japonicus | reverse complement strand
CCTCATTCGAGGGTCCTGGCTCTATTCCACAACCTAACCCTAACCCTAACCCTAACCCTAACCCTAACCCTAACCCAAATAAGTCAAACTAAATAATAATTAAGGACAATAAGTCTAAATAAATAAAAATAAAAACAAAGTAACCCTATTCTGGAAGATGGGGATGGGGGGCTGACCATCACAGGATGGAGAGTGCACCTCCGGGACCCACATTTGTGGATCCTGGCTCTACCCCTTAACCTAACCCTAACCCTAACCCCCTAACCCCCTAACCCTAACCCTAACCCAACCCTAACCCTAACCCTAACCCTCCAGGGACCGGGCTTATTACCCCCATCCTAACCCTAACCCTAACCCTAACCCAACCTGGAGTCTAACCCAAAACCTACGCCTAATCCTAACCCTAACCCTAACGTGCTCTAAACTACTTTCTGGGCAGTGAGATTTTTCATCAACACTTTGTACAATTTTCGGAATTTTTCAAAAAATACATTGATTCCTATGGGAAAACGGTTTTCTCGCGATAACTCGAGAACGGTACATCCTAGAGACTTGCAACCCATCTCCGTCTGCCATAATTCGGCCACGCCCGACACGTAGACACCAAGCACGTGTCTCTACGACCTTCCGTTCCGGAGATATCAACAAAAACACTTGTTTTTCGACCATAACTCCGCCCCCCTATTACGGACATCGACGATCCTAGTATCCATCAACGCGGCCTGACGAGACAAACACATGAAGGTATGGCACATTTTGATACGACCTTCCTATCAAGAGTTATTCACAAATATGTCATCCTCAAATATGTCATCGTGGTTATCATCCCCATTCCCTAACCCTAACCCTAACCCTAACCCTAACCCTAACCCTAACCCTAACCCTAACCCAAATAAGTCAAACTAAATAATAATTAAGGACAATAAGTCTAAATAAATAAAAATAAAAACAAAGTAACCCTATTCTGGAAGATGGGGATGGGGGGCTGACCATCACAGGATGGAGAGTGCACCTCCGGGACCCACATTTGTGGATCCTGGCTCTACCCCTTAACCTAACCCTAACCCTAACCCCCTAACCCCCTAACCCTAACCCTAACCCAACCCTAACCCTAACCCTAACCCTCCAGGGACCGGGCTTATTACCCCCATCCTAACCCTAACCCTAACCCTAACCCAACCTGGAGTCTAACCCAAAACCTACGCCTAATCCTAACCCTAACCCTAACGTGCTCTAAACTACTTTCTGGGCAGTGAGATTTTTCATCAACACTTTGTACAATTTTCGGAATTTTTCAAAAAATACATTGATTCCTATGGGAAAACGGTTTTCTCGCGATAACTCGAGAACGGTACATCCTAGAGACTTGCAACCCATCTCCGTCTGCCATAATTCGGCCACGCCCGACACGTAGACACCAAGCACGTGTCTCTACGACCTTCCGTTCCGGAGATATCAACAAAAACACTTGTTTTTCGACCATAACTCCGCCCCCCTATTACGGACATCGACGATCCTAGTATCCATCAACGCGGCCTGACGAGACAAACACATGAAGGTATGGCACATTTTGATACGACCTTCCTATCAAGAGTTATTCACAAATATGTCATCCTCAAATATGTCATCGTGGTTATCATCCCCATTCCCTAACCCTAACCCTAACCCTAACCCTAAACCTAAACCTAACCCTAAACCTAAACCTAACACTAAACCTAACACTAAACCTAACACTAATCCTAACCCTAATCACTATTCTAACCCTAAACCTAACATAACCCTAACCCTAGTTTTCATATCCCATAATAATATTAATTTCTTTAATAAATACATTTTAAATAAATAAATTCATGATAAAAGATTTATAAATATATAATTTAATTTTCTATAAGCATTTAATTTTATTATTGTAATGGGAATCATTTGTTAAAAGGGTTAAAAATACATTAAAATCACATTATTTCATTTTGTTTGGCGTTTATGGGGTTAAAAAAGACAAGCTGCATATTTATTTTGAGTTAAAACTTCCGTTAAGGGAAAAGTTTCGAACCTGCGCGCGGCAGAGTATAAAAGGCAGAGCCTCATTTTAAGTTCATTCAGACACAGACAAGCGAAGGAGAAACACCTATAACAAGCAGCTCATTGGAATTCAGTGTGTGCCAGGCCTGAAGAAGATTTCGACACGAAATCGAAACGTTGCCCATTGGCACACCTTTTTGATTTTATAGGGATTAAAACACTTTAATTTAAAAACAATTTGATTTTTTTATTTAATACAATTTAAAAACAATTTGATTTTTATTTTTAAAGTTTAAAAAGACTGTTTGATTTTTTATTCGCAATTCATTTGGCTATTATTCAAAACACCTATACTTGATATACATTTTAATTGATACCTACCTTAAAAACAAACAAGTTATTACATATATAGCAAAGGCGACACCACAACAACAACAACAAAGGGAAACAAATACACGGTTAGAGGTCCCCCAAGGATGGGGGACTATTGTGACGACGACGGCTGGACTACGGTGCGTTACGGCCGCCGAGGCCAACGTCACCGCCAGCGCTTTCGGGACAGGAGTGGCGGCGCCGGTCAGGGGATGGCCCGTGCACCGTCCGGTTCCTCCAGGGACCGGGCTTATTACCCCCATCCTAACCCTAACCCTAACCCTAACCCTAACCCTAACCAACTGAAAAGGACAAATAAGTCAAACTAAATAATAATTAAGGACAATAAGTCTAAATAAATAAAAATAAAAACAAAGTAACCCTATTCTGGAAGATGGGGATGGGGGGCTGACCATCACAGGATGGAGAGTGCACCTCCGGGACCCACATTTGTGGATCCTGGCTCTACCCCTTAACCTAACCCTAACCCTAACCCCCTAACCCCCTAACCCTAACCCTAACCCAACCCTAACCCTAACCCTAACCCTCCAGGGACCGGGCTTATTACCCCCATCCTAACCCTAACCCTAACCCTAACCCAACCTGGAGTCTAACCCAAAACCTACGCCTAATCCTAACCCTAACCCTAACGTGCTCTAAACTACTTTCTGGGCAGTGAGATTTTTCATCAACACTTTGTACAATTTTCGGAATTTTTCAAAAAATACATTGATTCCTATGGGAAAACGGTTTTCTCGCGATAACTCGAGAACGGTACATCCTAGAGACTTGCAACCCATCTCCGTCTGCCATAATTCGGCCACGCCCGACACGTAGACACCAAGCACGTGTCTCTACGACCTTCCGTTCCGGAGATATCAACAAAAACACTTGTTTTTCGACCATAACTCCGCCCCCCTATTACGGACATCGACGATCCTAGTATCCATCAACGCGGCCTGACGAGACAAACACATGAAGGTATGGCACATTTTGATACGACCTTCCTATCAAGAGTTATTCACAAATATGTCATCCTCAAATATGTCATCGTGGTTATCATCCCCATTCCTAACCCTAACCCTAACCCTAACCCTAACCCTAACCCTAACCCTAACCCTAACCCTACCCCTAACCCTAACCCTAACCCTAACCCTAACCCTAACCCTAACCCTAACCCTAACCCTAACCATTCCCCACCCCAACCTTAACCCTACCTTCAACCTAACCCTAAACCTAGCCTTACCCTCAGGCTTACCCCACCTTCTCCTTACCCTAAACCTAACCTTACCCTCAACCTAACCCTAAACCTAACCTTACCCTCAAACCAACCCTAAACCTAACCTTACCCTCAACCTAACCCTAAACCTAACCTTACCATCAACCTAACCCTAAACTTAACCTAAACCTAAACCTTACCCTCAACCTAACCCTACCTTCTCCTAACCCTAAACCTAACCTTACCCTTAACCTAACCCTAAACCTAACCTTACCCTCCACCTAACCCTAAACCTAACCTTACCCTTACCTAACCCTAACAATTTCCTTACCCTAAACCTAACCTCACCCTCAATCTAACCCTACCTTCTCCTTACCCTAAACCTAACCTTACTCTCAACCTAACCCTAAACCTAACCTTACCCTCCACCTAACCCTAAACCTAACCTTACCCTTACCTAACCCTAACAATTTCCTTACCCTAAACCTAACCTCACCCTCAATCTAACTCTACCTTCTCCTTACCCTAAACCTAACCTTACTCTCAACCTAACCCTAAACCTTACCTTATCCCTACCTAACCCTAACCTTTTCCTTACCCTAAACCTAACCTTACCTTCAACCTAACCCTAAACCTAACCTTTCCCTCAACCGTACACTAACCCTACCTTACCCAATCCTGACCCTAACCTAACCATTCCTCAACCTGTGTTTTTTTTTTTTTTTTTTTTGTTTTTTTTTTTTTTAAGCCCCAGCTTCTCTTATCTCCACTTCTCAAACAGAACTGCAGGTGTCCCGCAGGAACCGGACCCCGGAAAATAGAAATAAAATAATACCACTGCCTGTCTCCCAGTTTTATTCATTTTTATCCAAAAGTGTCCAAATAACACTATTTTTAGTTTTTGTTAGGATGTGTTGTTTATTTAACCATTTTACTACTATGGTGGTCGTTCTTATTTATTTATTAATTTTATTTTTATTATATATATATTTATGAGTGTTTTATGGGGTGAATGGGCTGGATTGGTATGAATTTTAGTGTGATGGTTTTACATGGATTTTGATAACTTTTATCCTGTTTTTATATGTTTAAGAGGCCTTTTGTCTCCTTCTTACTCTCTATTGTTGGTTTGCTTTTTAATGGTGTTTACATGTATTTATTTGTTGGATGTATATTTTTATTATATATTAATTTTTATTTATTTAGCTTCACCCATCCGATTCATTTACTTCCATATACACTCCTATGAACTTTTTATGAAATTTTATATATTAATAAATATTATAATTTTATTTCATTTTATTTTATTATATTTATATTATATATTTTATTTATATAATTTTTTGGAATACTTTTCTTAATTTAAATACATATACATAATTTTGGTTTTATGGTTTTAGTTTGCAGCACATCCTTACAACTCTCCTTTATACAATAGCCCCTGTTTTTAAAGGAAATATATACAGAGGTTAACTTACCCGTTGGGATTTTAGATTTATTTGTTTTGTTTTTTTGGGAGGCACGTGGTGGGTGGGTGGCCACATTGGCTGCTCCCCTGTCTGTGGGAGACGTGGGATTACCGGCTCGGGGACTTGAACCCTGCTCCCCCGGTTGATAGTCGGTGCAGGTACACATGTACTATTCCAATTATATAAAAACCATTTACTTCTTCCCCCATTTACCATCCACACATCACTACACCAGAAATATACAGTTTTAGCCCAAGTCTGTAGGCCAGTGCATTTAAAGTTTAACCTACTTCCCCTGAACCCCAACCCCAACCCCAACCCCAACCCTAACCCTAACCCTAACCCTAACCCTAACCAACCCTAACCCTAACCCTAACCCTAACCCTAACCCTAACCCTAACCCTAACCCTAACCCCAACCCTAACCCTAACCCTAACCCTAACCCTAACCCTAACCCTAACCCTAACCTCCCTAACCCTAACCCTAACCTCCCTAACCCTAACCCTAACCCTAACCCTAAACCTAAACCTAACCCTAAACCTAAACCTAACACTAAACCTAACACTAAACCTAACACTAATCCTAACCCTAATCACTATTCTAACCCTAAACCTAACATAACCCTAACCCTAGTTTTCATATCCCATAATAATATTAATTTCTTTAATAAATACATTTTAAATAAATAAATTCATGATAAAAGATTTATAAATATATAATTTAATTTTCTATAAGCATTTAATTTTATTATTGTAATGGGAATCATTTGTTAAAAGGGTTAAAAATACATTAAAATCACATTATTTCATTTTGTTTGGCGTTTATGGGGTTAAAAAAGACAAGCTGCATATTTATTTTGAGTTAAAACTTCCGTTAAGGGAAAAGTTTCGAACCTGCGCGCGGCAGAGTATAAAAGGCAGAGCCTCATTTTAAGTTCATTCAGACACAGACAAGCGAAGGAGAAACACCTATAACAAGCAGCTCATTGGAATTCAGTGTGTGCCAGGCCTGAAGAAGATTTCGACACGAAATCGAAACGTTGCCCATTGGCACACCTTTTTGATTTTATAGGGATTAAAACACTTTAATTTAAAAACAATTTGATTTTTTTATTTAATACAATTTAAAAACAATTTGATTTTTATTTTTAAAGTTTAAAAAGACTGTTTGATTTTTTATTCGCAATTCATTTGGCTATTATTCAAAACACCTATACTTGATATACATTTTAATTGATACCTACCTTAAAAACAAACAAGTTATTACATATATAGCAAAGGCGACACCACAACAACAACAACAAAGGGAAACAAATACACGGTTAGAGGTCCCCCAAGGATGGGGGACTATTGTGACGACGACGGCTGGACTACGGTGCGTTACGGCCGCCGAGGCCAACGTCACCGCCAGCGCTTTCGGGACAGGAGTGGCGGCGCCGGTCAGGGGATGGCCCGTGCACCGTCCGGTTCCTCCAGGGACCGGGCTTATTACCCCCATCCTAACCCTAACCCTAACCCTAACCAACTGAAAAGGACAAATAAGTCAAACTAAATAATAATTAAGGACAATAAGTCTAAATAAATAAAAATAAAAACAAAGTAACCCTATTCTGGAAGATGGGGATGGGGGGCTGACCATCACAGGATGGAGAGTGCACCTCCGGGACCCACATTTGTGGATCCTGGCTCTACCCCTTAACCTAACCCTAACCCTAACCCCCTAACCCCCTAACCCTAACCCTAACCCAACCCTAACCCTAACCCTAACCCTCCAGGGACCGGGCTTATTACCCCCATCCTAACCCTAACCCTAACCCTAACCCAACCTGGAGTCTAACCCAAAACCTACGCCTAATCCTAACCCTAACCCTAACGTGCTCTAAACTACTTTCTGGGCAGTGAGATTTTTCATCAACACTTTGTACAATTTTCGGAATTTTTCAAAAAATACATTGATTCCTATGGGAAAACGGTTTTCTCGCGATAACTCGAGAACGGTACATCCTAGAGACTTGCAACCCATCTCCGTCTGCCATAATTCGGCCACGCCCGACACGTAGACACCAAGCACGTGTCTCTACGACCTTCCGTTCCGGAGATATCAACAAAAACACTTGTTTTTCGACCATAACTCCGCCCCCCTATTACGGACATCGACGATCCTAGTATCCATCAACGCGGCCTGACGAGACAAACACATGAAGGTATGGCACATTTTGATACGACCTTCCTATCAAGAGTTATTCACAAATATGTCATCCTCAAATATGTCATCGTGGTTATCATCCCCATTCCCTAACCCTAACCCTAACCCTAACCCTAAACCTAAACCTAACCCTAAACCTAAACCTAACACTAAACCTAACACTAAACCTAACACTAATCCTAACCCTAATCACTATTCTAACCCTAAACCTAACATAACCCTAACCCTAGTTTTCATATCCCATAATAATATTAATTTCTTTAATAAATACATTTTAAATAAATAAATTCATGATAAAAGATTTATAAATATATAATTTAATTTTCTATAAGCATTTAATTTTATTATTGTAATGGGAATCATTTGTTAAAAGGGTTAAAAATACATTAAAATCACATTATTTCATTTTGTTTGGCGTTTATGGGGTTAAAAAAGACAAGCTGCATATTTATTTTGAGTTAAAACTTCCGTTAAGGGAAAAGTTTCGAACCTGCGCGCGGCAGAGTATAAAAGGCAGAGCCTCATTTTAAGTTCATTCAGACACAGACAAGCGAAGGAGAAACACCTATAACAAGCAGCTCATTGGAATTCAGTGTGTGCCAGGCCTGAAGAAGATTTCGACACGAAATCGAAACGTTGCCCATTGGCACACCTTTTTGATTTTATAGGGATTAAAACACTTTAATTTAAAAACAATTTGATTTTTTTATTTAATACAATTTAAAAACAATTTGATTTTTATTTTTAAAGTTTAAAAAGACTGTTTGATTTTTTATTCGCAATTCATTTGGCTATTATTCAAAACACCTATACTTGATATACATTTTAATTGATACCTACCTTAAAAACAAACAAGTTATTACATATATAGCAAAGGCGACACCACAACAACAACAACAAAGGGAAACAAATACACGGTTAGAGGTCCCCCAAGGATGGGGGACTATTGTGACGACGACGGCTGGACTACGGTGCGTTACGGCCGCCGAGGCCAACGTCACCGCCAGCGCTTTCGGGACAGGAGTGGCGGCGCCGGTCAGGGGATGGCCCGTGCACCGTCCGGTTCCTCCAGGGACCGGGCTTATTACCCCCATCCTAACCCTAACCCTAACCCTAACCAACTGAAAAGGACAAATAAGTCAAACTAAATAATAATTAAGGACAATAAGTCTAAATAAATAAAAATAAAAACAAAGTAACCCTATTCTGGAAGATGGGGATGGGGGGCTGACCATCACAGGATGGAGAGTGCACCTCCGGGACCCACATTTGTGGATCCTGGCTCTACCCCTTAACCTAACCCTAACCCTAACCCCCTAACCCCCTAACCCTAACCCTAACCCAACCCTAACCCTAACCCTAACCCTCCAGGGACCGGGCTTATTACCCCCATCCTAACCCTAACCCTAACCCTAACCCAACCTGGAGTCTAACCCAAAACCTACGCCTAATCCTAACCCTAACCCTAACGTGCTCTAAACTACTTTCTGGGCAGTGAGATTTTTCATCAACACTTTGTACAATTTTCGGAATTTTTCAAAAAATACATTGATTCCTATGGGAAAACGGTTTTCTCGCGATAACTCGAGAACGGTACATCCTAGAGACTTGCAACCCATCTCCGTCTGCCATAATTCGGCCACGCCCGACACGTAGACACCAAGCACGTGTCTCTACGACCTTCCGTTCCGGAGATATCAACAAAAACACTTGTTTTTCGACCATAACTCCGCCCCCCTATTACGGACATCGACGATCCTAGTATCCATCAACGCGGCCTGACGAGACAAACACATGAAGGTATGGCACATTTTGATACGACCTTCCTATCAAGAGTTATTCACAAATATGTCATCCTCAAATATGTCATCGTGGTTATCATCCCCATTCCCTAACCCTAACCCTAACCCTAACCCTAAACCTAAACCTAACCCTAAACCTAAACCTAACACTAAACCTAACACTAAACCTAACACTAATCCTAACCCTAATCACTATTCTAACCCTAAACCTAACATAACCCTAACCCTAGTTTTCATATCCCATAATAATATTAATTTCTTTAATAAATACATTTTAAATAAATAAATTCATGATAAAAGATTTATAAATATATAATTTAATTTTCTATAAGCATTTAATTTTATTATTGTAATGGGAATCATTTGTTAAAAGGGTTAAAAATACATTAAAATCACATTATTTCATTTTGTTTGGCGTTTATGGGGTTAAAAAAGACAAGCTGCATATTTATTTTGAGTTAAAACTTCCGTTAAGGGAAAAGTTTCGAACCTGCGCGCGGCAGAGTATAAAAGGCAGAGCCTCATTTTAAGTTCATTCAGACACAGACAAGCGAAGGAGAAACACCTATAACAAGCAGCTCATTGGAATTCAGTGTGTGCCAGGCCTGAAGAAGATTTCGACACGAAATCGAAACGTTGCCCATTGGCACACCTTTTTGATTTTATAGGGATTAAAACACTTTAATTTAAAAACAATTTGATTTTTTTATTTAATACAATTTAAAAACAATTTGATTTTTATTTTTAAAGTTTAAAAAGACTGTTTGATTTTTTATTCGCAATTCATTTGGCTATTATTCAAAACACCTATACTTGATATACATTTTAATTGATACCTACCTTAAAAACAAACAAGTTATTACATATATAGCAAAGGCGACACCACAACAACAACAACAAAGGGAAACAAATACACGGTTAGAGGTCCCCCAAGGATGGGGGACTATTGTGACGACGACGGCTGGACTACGGTGCGTTACGGCCGCCGAGGCCAACGTCACCGCCAGCGCTTTCGGGACAGGAGTGGCGGCGCCGGTCAGGGGATGGCCCGTGCACCGTCCGGTTCCTCCAGGGACCGGGCTTATTACCCCCATCCTAACCCTAACCCTAACCCTAACCAACTGAAAAGGACAAATAAGTCAAACTAAATAATAATTAAGGACAATAAGTCTAAATAAATAAAAATAAAAACAAAGTAACCCTATTCTGGAAGATGGGGATGGGGGGCTGACCATCACAGGATGGAGAGTGCACCTCCGGGACCCACATTTGTGGATCCTGGCTCTACCCCTTAACCTAACCCTAACCCTAACCCCCTAACCCCCTAACCCTAACCCTAACCCAACCCTAACCCTAACCCTAACCCTCCAGGGACCGGGCTTATTACCCCCATCCTAACCCTAACCCTAACCCTAACCCAACCTGGAGTCTAACCCAAAACCTACGCCTAATCCTAACCCTAACCCTAACGTGCTCTAAACTACTTTCTGGGCAGTGAGATTTTTCATCAACACTTTGTACAATTTTCGGAATTTTTCAAAAAATACATTGATTCCTATGGGAAAACGGTTTTCTCGCGATAACTCGAGAACGGTACATCCTAGAGACTTGCAACCCATCTCCGTCTGCCATAATTCGGCCACGCCCGACACGTAGACACCAAGCACGTGTCTCTACGACCTTCCGTTCCGGAGATATCAACAAAAACACTTGTTTTTCGACCATAACTCCGCCCCCCTATTACGGACATCGACGATCCTAGTATCCATCAACGCGGCCTGACGAGACAAACACATGAAGGTATGGCACATTTTGATACGACCTTCCTATCAAGAGTTATTCACAAATATGTCATCCTCAAATATGTCATCGTGGTTATCATCCCCATTCCCTAACCCTAACCCTAACCCTAACCCTAAACCTAAACCTAACCCTAAACCTAAACCTAACACTAAACCTAACACTAAACCTAACACTAATCCTAACCCTAATCACTATTCTAACCCTAAACCTAACATAACCCTAACCCTAGTTTTCATATCCCATAATAATATTAATTTCTTTAATAAATACATTTTAAATAAATAAATTCATGATAAAAGATTTATAAATATATAATTTAATTTTCTATAAGCATTTAATTTTATTATTGTAATGGGAATCATTTGTTAAAAGGGTTAAAAATACATTAAAATCACATTATTTCATTTTGTTTGGCGTTTATGGGGTTAAAAAAGACAAGCTGCATATTTATTTTGAGTTAAAACTTCCGTTAAGGGAAAAGTTTCGAACCTGCGCGCGGCAGAGTATAAAAGGCAGAGCCTCATTTTAAGTTCATTCAGACACAGACAAGCGAAGGAGAAACACCTATAACAAGCAGCTCATTGGAATTCAGTGTGTGCCAGGCCTGAAGAAGATTTCGACACGAAATCGAAACGTTGCCCATTGGCACACCTTTTTGATTTTATAGGGATTAAAACACTTTAATTTAAAAACAATTTGATTTTTTTATTTAATACAATTTAAAAACAATTTGATTTTTATTTTTAAAGTTTAAAAAGACTGTTTGATTTTTTATTCGCAATTCATTTGGCTATTATTCAAAACACCTATACTTGATATACATTTTAATTGATACCTACCTTAAAAACAAACAAGTTATTACATATATAGCAAAGGCGACACCACAACAACAACAACAAAGGGAAACAAATACACGGTTAGAGGTCCCCCAAGGATGGGGGACTATTGTGACGACGACGGCTGGACTACGGTGCGTTACGGCCGCCGAGGCCAACGTCACCGCCAGCGCTTTCGGGACAGGAGTGGCGGCGCCGGTCAGGGGATGGCCCGTGCACCGTCCGGTTCCTCCAGGGACCGGGCTTATTACCCCCATCCTAACCCTAACCCTAACCCTAACCCTAACCAACTGAAAAGGACAAATAAGTCAAACTAAATAATAATTAAGGACAATAAGTCTAAATAAATAAAAATAAAAACAAAGTAACCCTATTCTGGAAGATGGGGATGGGGGGCTGACCATCACAGGATGGAGAGTGCACCTCCGGGACCCACATTTGTGGATCCTGGCTCTACCCCTTAACCTAACCCTAACCCTAACCCCCTAACCCCCTAACCCTAACCCTAACCCAACCCTAACCCTAACCCTAACCCTCCAGGGACCGGGCTTATTACCCCCATCCTAACCCTAACCCTAACCCTAACCCAACCTGGAGTCTAACCCAAAACCTACGCCTAATCCTAACCCTAACCCTAACGTGCTCTAAACTACTTTCTGGGCAGTGAGATTTTTCATCAACACTTTGTACAATTTTCGGAATTTTTCAAAAAATACATTGATTCCTATGGGAAAACGGTTTTCTCGCGATAACTCGAGAACGGTACATCCTAGAGACTTGCAACCCATCTCCGTCTGCCATAATTCGGCCACGCCCGACACGTAGACACCAAGCACGTGTCTCTACGACCTTCCGTTCCGGAGATATCAACAAAAACACTTGTTTTTCGACCATAACTCCGCCCCCCTATTACGGACATCGACGATCCTAGTATCCATCAACGCGGCCTGACGAGACAAACACATGAAGGTATGGCACATTTTGATACGACCTTCCTATCAAGAGTTATTCACAAATATGTCATCCTCAAATATGTCATCGTGGTTATCATCCCCATTCCTAACCCTAACCCTAACCCTAACCCTAACCCTGAAAACTTTTCTTGTGCATGCTCCATCCGGACCTGCAACAGCTCATCCTTTATCCCTCGTTTACTTTTCATTTAAGCCCTTTGGGAATCTGGTGTTCATTTTATGAATCCATGTTCCTTCTGCTCTCTGACTGTGCCACGGTTAGGGTTTGTCGAGGGCAGAGGCTCTGTAGACCAATCGTGCTGAATAAAGTGTTTAACCAGCTGAGTGTGGGAGTCTTTCTTTCTCAACATGTTATATCTGTGTTGTGTGAATCTGGTATGGATTGTGTTTCCTGTCTCACCAACATATTGAAGGGTTAACCCTAACCCAATTCATATAAAAAAGTACATATGGATAAAACAGTATAATTAATGACAATATAATTTTGGGTATAATATGTACATTGGCTCTGTGGTGTTCATTTGGGATGTATGTATGTTAATTTGGATGGGACACAAAGAAAATTGATACACACTAAATTATAAGTTACCAAACTCTGAGGGTATAAAAGGGAAAGAGCTCACTTTGCACTTCAACAGCGACCAGAGAACATCTCTCCAGCTATTCATAGTTTTTACTGAGACGGGAAGATTTTTGGGAGGCAGTTGCAGTTTTGTTCAAGGCCCTGAGGAAAAGAGGGTATTCAACACCTTTTGAGGCATTGCCTTACAACCTTTAAGGAAAGGAAGATGAAGGATCATGGGAACCTAATTCCTCATATCACCAAATATTGTTAAGTCAGTAAGATTCTGAATAGGAAACTGAAGACCAACTTTGAGAATATGCTACCCCATGGGGGGATAATTCCAAACTCAGTGGTGGTTTCCTAACCCTAACCCTTTGAGTTTGGAAAAAACACAAAAGTTGGGGCACAGTTCTCAAGGTTGAGGTATACTAGAAACTATCGTAAAAAAACAGTAGTTAGTAAAAACAGTAGTCCAAGATCTAGGAATTGTATTTATGCTATTTATTGTGTGAAGTGTAATATTATAAATGTTGGAGAAACCAAAAAACACTTTGTCAATGTGGATAATAGGGTTGGTCTATTTGCATACACCCCTTTAATAAATGGCTATTTAAGAGCTTAGCACCCCGCCCAACACGCAATCACCGACTCACGGTGAGGGCAGAGAGCAGACACCACTCTCCTCAAGATCCCCACAACTGCACGCCAAAACGGCATGGCCGACACAGCTATAAAGTGGTCAAACAACGGCAGCTATCATACCATAATGCCCCATGGAAAATAAATGCATAAATAAATGCTTACCTTCTAAGTCATCTGTTTGGTGCGAAAGAGCCGAGCATGCCAGAGAGAGCCCTTGCCAAGTGAACAGCCAGGCAGTAGTGAGTGCACCTGCACAAGCTTGGCCAGATAAGCAGGTGGCTCCACTGTGTAATCAGGCACAGGTGAGATTGATTGAGTGGAGGTGGAGCAGCACTAGACCTGCCACACTAAGTTTATTGTCTGTGACCGTGACCCTCATAAAAGTAGTATATTACAAATCTGCATTATATAAACTAACAAAATTTGTTAAAGTAAGTCATTAGGGTTAGCATGACTTCTAAGTCATTAAACTAAGTCTTACTTTTACTGGAGTAATCTACCTCGTTCTGTCATTGTACATCTTGTATTGAAAAACTTTGAATTAAAACCTACTGAGCGAACTCTCCCGTTCTCTCCTATGAACAAGTCAGACAACAACGTGTATCAAACATGAGGCAAAGTGAAAAAATAATAAAGTAGTAACTTTTTTTATTGGGTACAAGGGAACCATTCAGTCTTAATATTTCAACCCCAATCCCTAACCCCCTAACCCTGAGCCTATTTTTGATTAAAACAAGTTTTTTATTTCTAGTTTATTCATTTTCTGGCTTTTTCGGAAACACTTTAAGTTGTTTGTATTTCATTACGCAAAACATAGAAAACAAACAATGACGGCTGGTTGGATGGAGGTGCGCTGCGGGAGGAGGCGTCAGTGCGCCGGCCAGCCTGGATGGGACCAGGGGTACGGGGGGGTCCTTCCAAGGGTGGAAGGGTTATGCATCTAGGAATCAGTTTCCCTATCCTAGCCGGCCAGTGCCTCCACCTAGGGCTGCCCGTCACCCGGGTCCCCAGCCCCACTCATATGCAGCGGTGGTAAAGCAAACCGGCTCACGACCAACCCGGAGATGGGTCCCTCCCCGGGCTGGATGGTCTGAGACCGAGTGGCAGCCAGCTGATCCCCAGATGGGGAAGCTGATCCGGAAACTTTATGGGGTGTTGCGTTTGGTGCACCACCTTCGCAACGTGACTCTGACGCCAGGGAAGGCGGAACCCCGGACAATCTCCCGGATGGTTGAGATGCTTTCAGGGCTGATTAAGCCTGCTTACCCCATGCAGCGGACAACAGATTTGATTGTAGGAAATGCCAAAAACTGGGGGCATTGCACCTACGTGATCCTCCAAGACCATTTTGAAACGGGCATGGACGATCTACTGGAAGAAGTTTCTGGTCTCCTTACTCCAGACTGTAAAGAGGCTTTTAAGGTGGTCGTCCACTGGGCCACGCGCTACGTGCCTAACATTACGAAGGAGGCAATTGAGTATGCCAAGGCATGCATTACTGCCGTGGAGAAACCAGAAGATCCAGTGCTACCACGGCAGCCTACGGAGGTCGTGACACAGACTCAGGCTCCACGGACACCTGCCAAAGGTTGCTCAGTGGCCACCATGGTGGTCCAAACAGATATGGACCCCATGGGTGACCAGGAGTTGGTGGAATTGGAGAGTCTAGGACCTCCCGAAGCACCGGGTTGAGGTGCAATCAGTGGCGGCGGACCATTGTCAGGCGACCGTGGAGTTCTCGGGGTCAGAGGACAGTTTCGCCCGCTACTTGGAGCCTGAGTGCCTTGAGGAGGAGAAGGAGGGGGGAGATTAGGCCTCTCCTCCCCAGCACATTCCAATCTGACAGCTCTACTCAACAAACTGGACACTGAGGAAGAGAGAGAGCGTCAGAATAGGTCCGCAAATCGGACCTTACACCAAGAGGCTTCCCCAGACAGGGACGACCTCGAGGACATTATTTTAGATCGTCCTGTCCCCACAGATTTTGTTAGCGGTAGAGTCCGCAGACACCTAAACACCCAGAGAAAGTTAACTGACTGGGAGTTGGTGGCCTACAAGAAGTGGCTCATCATCGGGGACTCTAGCCTCAGTAATTTGCCGGATTTCCCCTTCAGGGACCTGAAAGTGGAGAGTTACCCGGGTGGCCATTTCCGACACGCTCAGGCCTTGATGGAAAAGGCTGTACCCACCTCCCAGATTGTAGTGGAGAAGGTTGTACTCTCCTTTGGCATTAATGGTAGGGGAAACAAATCAAGGGAGACCACAATCAAGAATCTCCAGGGGGCACTGAGAGCAACTAAGAGGCGATTCCCCTTTGCAGAGGTGTGGATCCCTCTGGTCAACTTTTCTCCCAACCTCCCGATGGAGGAACAGGATAATCTAAATACTGCTGCTGCCAGAAGAGAGCTTCAGCACCCAGGAGGATGATATTCACTGGACGGTGGAGACAGGGGAAGCCATGCTGGAACATTGGAGTGTGTTTTTAAACTTCAAGCTCCCCTAAGGCCAACCCAGGAGGGGATGGAGGGACCACGGTCCTTCCAGGCCCAGGAGGTGGTGGTCCTATCTAAAACGTTCAAGCTCTCAGAGCCACAACGGACCCTTTTGGCCAGGGGTTTGAGTTTTGTCCCCACTCTGGACCTGGGGAAGAACCAACAGACACAATTAAAATTGGACATACAAGACTATCACAGATGGATTAAATTAGCCAAATATTATGAGAACACTAAAAAAACTGGAATCTTACCGTTTGTTGGTCCTTCTGATTGGACGCCCCTTTACATAGTATGCCGCCACAGATTAAAAATTTTGTTCATCATGATTTGATTATTTTTAAAAAGCATTATAGGACAATTTAAGAAGAAAATGCGTAACACATCGTTTTAAAACCAGCTGACAAAGGGTCAGCAGTGGTTATTCAAAGTAGGGAACAATACATTTTGGAGGCAGTACGTCAATTAAATAATTCAGAATATTATGAAAAATTAAATAAACCTATTTACATGGAGACAGTTCCTAAAGTAGCTAAAATTTTGGACTAATTGGTGAAGAAAAAAATCATAAATGCCAATCAGAGACGATATCTGAAGGGGCGTTCACAACCAAGAGAGAAAATTCTATATCTTACCAAAGATACACAAGGATCCAGAAACTTGGACGGTCCCCTTCGAAGTTCCATCTGGGCGTCCTATTGTTTCAGACTGCGACAGTGAGACCTATTTTACAGCTGAGTTTTTGGATTTTCATTTGAATCCACTGTCTGTACGTCATCCGGCCTATGTTAAGGACACATATCATTTCATCAGTATTGTACATAGTTTGAGGATTCCTACAGATTTTTGTTTTTTTTCTATGGATGTAAAGAATCTGTACACTAATATCCCAATTAGGGCGGGAATTGATTGTGTCCGAAACATTTTTAGGAAATTCCCTGACCCAAAACGTCCAGACAAAGTGCTTCTTGAGCTCTTGGAGATAAATCTGACCCGGAACGACTTTGTTTTTGAGAATAAATTTTACTTACAGATAAAAGGCACGGCTATGGTAAAGAAGTTCGCCCCGGCGTACACCAATATTTTTATGGCACATTGGGAGGAGGGGGCATTTCTGGAATGTAAAAAGAAGCCAGCCTACTATTTGCGTTTCCTGGACGATATATGGGGGATTTGGATTGGTTCAGAGCAGGAGTTTAGTGAATATGTGGCTACCCTAAACTCACATGACCCGTCTATTAGGCTCAAATACGAACTTAAAAAACAAATCGCTAGATTTTTTGGATACCACTGTTTTTAAAGGACCTAATTATTCTACTACATTAAAATTGGATACAAAATTATTTTTTAAAAGTACGGATACACATGCTCTGTTACACAAAAAAAAGTTTCCACCCTCAGCATACGTTCAGAGGAGTTGTAAAGTCGCAGTTTCTTAGATTTCATCGCATCTGCACTAGAAAGGAACACTTTAGGGAAGCTGAGGAGACATTATTTAAGGCCCTCCGGAAAAGAGGATATGGGAGAACCTTCCTACGAAGGTGCCTTCGGACATTCCAGGAGAGGAAGGAAAGGGAGAATAGGTCTTTACTTCCTCTTATTACTACTTTTTCGTCCACTAGCAAGCTGCTGAATCACAAACTCAAAGGCAGCTTTGATAGGTTCGTAGTCCAGGAGGGCCTACTCCCCAAGTTCAGGGTGGTCTCAGCCTTTAGGAGAAACCGGAACTTAGCAGACTCCCTGGTTCAAGCCACACTTCCACCCTTGATCTTAGAAAGGCCCTTGAAGCTGGAATTGAAATTTGTCCAATTGAAGTTTATGAAAAATGACAAAGATCGTACTATTGTTAGGATCCAGCAGGCATTTAGTTTAAGATCCAAAAATTGTGTGCACGTAATTTTTTGTAAAAAGTGTGGATTGAAATATGTGGGTGAAACCAAAAATAATCTGTCCACTAGATTGATCCAGCACGTATATAATGTGCGCAATAGGAAGGAAATGGACACGCCCTTTGTTCAACATTTTTTGCATCATGGGTTGATTTCTTTGAGGATAGCGGGTTTGCAGAGAGAAGGCAAAATAAAATACACGAGGTACGTTAAGGGGAAAGTAAAGGATGGGAGTAAGGTAATTGGAAGGGACCTAAATTAAGGGAATACGGGTTAGTAAAAGATAAAAAAGTTCATGGAAAACAGAAGTTTTACGGAGCTAAAACTATAGACATAAAAAACATGAAACGAAATTTACCGGGAGAGTAAGCCTGGAGAAGGGTTCCTCCACGGCGTGGAGGATCTGAGAGCCAGCGGGAACCAAATGGCTGGAAGTTGTATGCAGGGGTGCGGATGGTGCACCACCAAGCGGAACCTCCCTTGCATTACGCAGAGTTGGATTGATCACGCAGAGGCGGATTGATCACGCAGAGGCCCTGATCACGGCGAAAATGGATGCCAGCAGCTTATTTATGTTATTTGGATGATGTGTGGGGAATTGTACGGGGTCCCTAGAGAAATTTGAGCAGTTTATGGAAGTCTTGAATTCCCATGATCCATCTATCAAGCTAAAACATTCATAATTCATGCACAGTCCATAGATTTCTTGGACACGACAGTCTTTAAGCGGCCAGATTTTTACACAAATCATAAGTTGGACATTAAAATTCATTTTAAAATCACTGATGCACATGCATTGCTTCACAAGAATAGTTTTCACCCACAACATACGTTTAAGGGAATAGTGAAGTCACAGATTCTACGCTTTATGTACAAGACAGGAAGCCTTTTGTGAAGCAATCGCCATTTTGTTTAAGGCCCTTAGGAAGAGGGGCTACTCGAGGCCCTTCCTTAGACACTGCTTGGAATCTTTTAGAGAGAAAAAGACAAGAAATCATGGAAACCTTCCTCTAATCACTAGACACTGTTTAATCAGTGCAGTTCTGAACAGGAAGCTGAAGTCCAATTTTGAGGAGGTGTTAACACATGGCAGGATCATTCCAAACTCGGAGGTGGTGTCAGCATACACAAGGAACAAGAATTTGATGGACATTCTGGTCCATGCTAAGCTGCCACCCTTGAGTTTGGAAAAGCCACAAAAATTGGAGCCGCAGTTCTCGAGGCTGAGGTTCATGAGGAACCACCGGGACAAAGTGGTTAAGATCCCTCAAGGTTTTAGTCCAAAGTCCAGAAATTGTGTTTATGCCATTTATTGTGTAAAATGTAATGTAACTTATTTAGGAGAAACAAAAAATACTCTGTCAACTCAGATGATGCAACATCGGTACAATATTAAAAACCAGAAGGAAGTTGACACGCTTTTAGTTCAGCATTTTTTGAAGCACGTTCTAGCTTCAGTCAGAATGGCTGGATTGCAGAGAGCTATTAATTGGTCGGATTGGGAGAGAAAAAAGAGGGAAAGACACTGGATTTTTTATTGGGGAACCATTTGGTTTAAATTTGAAGAATAATTTAGTGTATTTTTATTTCAACCCCCACCCCAAACCTTTAATCCTGACCTAAATACCAATCCTAACCCTAAACCTAACCCTTTTCCTCACATTCCCTCTGAGGAAGCACTACTCCTGCGAAATGTCAGGGAGCCCCGTTTCCACTCAGGATCTGATTTTAACCGTGTTTTAAAACCCTGTTTTAAGACACTTTTAATTTAATTGGAATTTACCCTTGTTGGTTTTAAATTAATTATTAAAAGTTAAGTTTTAACTAATGAGAGAGCCCCACCAGGGCCACCTAGCGCACAACCCCGACCCGGCCTAAAACATCCTCAACCGGGTCGGAGGGAAAACCTACTGGGACTTACCATCTTCCTTTTCTGCTGCTCTTGGCCTCCATCTGGATAATACCACCTTCCAAGAATGTTTTCCAGGGACAACAGACACCACTACCCGGGACGTTCTGGAGCAGGACGGAGGCCCCAACAGCACTGAGGGGAGCAGCAGAACCACGGCAGGTGGACTCAGGTTGGTGGCTCACACTCAGGTGCCAATAGGGCTAGGGTTGACGGACCTGGTTGGGAACGAGGTCAGGGGAGACCAGGCAGGCCCACAGCTGACTACCATAGACCCTCACACCATACACACACTAGGGGTAGAAGCAGAGAGAGACTCCCAGTTAGACCCTACAACAGAACACGGACACATAACACATCAGAATCACCATTAAGACTAACTAGACAAACACACCAGAGCAGCAGCAAAACACCACTTCAAAATCCTCCAGGCAGTTCACCATCTAGAAACAGTAGAAACAGCATTAGAGACAGGACAATTTCCACCAGGCATGATGAGACAGGTAATTATATTAACACAATTTATTAAACCATCATTGCCTACAGAAGCAACACAAGAGCAAGTAAAACAAAATACAGAACACTGGATGTTAAATATGCAGAGCGGCCAAGTTTACACACAGACTTTGATTCTGAGGATAAAATGTTTTTTACAACAATCAACACAAAGAGATGCTTCAAGTTGTTCACCTGTTACTGTCCTTACTGGGTTAGGGTTAGGGTTAGACGTGTTTCAGACTCACCTCCTCCTCCTCCTCCAGCCAGCATCATGGTCGGGCTAACCGACGACCTCCCCATCCTGCTAGAAACGGGACTTGATTGTCCGTCTCTGTCTCTGTCCTTACTGTCGTGTCTGGGCAGAGACCTGGAGTCCCCTGCAGAGACACAAGAGAACAACAGCGTTACGAGTAACGAGGCAGTAAGATGAAGGGGGATACCTGCTGTGTCGCTACGCACTGATTTTTAGTTTTTACTTTAATATCTGCAGAAATACTTTTCTGGCCTCATCTGGAACTCAAAGGCGTCTCACCTGAGACCCCGCAGTGACAGAGGAAAGTACTGATGCAGTATAATGCAGTAGTGATGCAGTATAATGTAGTACTGATGCAGTATAATGTAGTACTGATGCAGTATAATGTAGTACTGATGCAGTATAATGCAGTAGTGATGCAGTATAATGCAGTAGTGATGCAGTATAATGCAGTAGTGATGCAGTATAATGCAGTAGTGATGCACTATAATGTAGTACTGATGCAGTATAATGTAGTAGTGATGCAGTATAATGCAGTACTGATGCAGTATAATGCAGTACTGTTGTAGTATAATGTAGTACTGATGCAGTATAATGCAGTAGTGATGCAGTATAATGTAGTACTGATGCAGTATAATGTAGTACTGATGCAGTACTGATGCAGTATAATGCAGTAGTGATGCAGTATAATGCAGTACTGATGCAGTATAATGCAGTACTGATGCAGTATAATGCAGTACTGATGCAGTATAATGTAGTACTGATGCAGTATAATGCAGTACTGATGCAGTATAATGTAGTAGTGATGCAGTATAATGTAGTAGTGATGCAGTATAATGCAGTACTGATGCAGTATAATGCAGTAGTGATGCAGTATAATGCAGTACTGATGCAGTATAATGCAGTAGTGGTGCAGTATAATGCAGTAGTGATGCAGTATAATGCAGTAGTGATGCAGTAGTGATGCACTATAATGTAGTACTGATGCAGTATAATGTAGTAGTGATGCAGTATAATGCAGTACTGATGCAGTATAATGCAGTACTGTTGTAGTATAATGTAGTACTGATGCAGTATAATGCAGTAGTGATGCAGTATAATGTAGTACTGATGCAGTATAATGTAGTACTGATGCAGTATAATGCAGTACTGATGCAGTATAATGCAGTAGTGATGCAGTATAATGCAGTAGTGATGCAGTATAATGCAGTACTGATGCAGTATAATGTAGTACTGATGCAGTATAATGCAGTACTGATGCAGTATAATGTAGTAGTGATGCAGTATAATGCAGTACTGATGCAGTATAATGCAGTAGTGATGCAGTATAATGCAGTACTGATGCAGTATAATGCAGTAGTGGTGCAGTATAATGCAGTAGTGATGCAGTATAATGCAGTAGTGATGCAGTATAATGTAGTACTGATGCAGTATAATGCAGTAGTGATGCAGTATAATGCAGTAGTGATGCAGTATAATGCAGTACTGATGTAGTATAATGCAGTACTTGTGCAATATAACGTAGTACTGCGTCAGTACTGCATTAAGTACTGATGCAGTATAATGCAGTACTTGTGCAATATAACGTAGTACTGCGTCAGTACTGCATTAAGTACTGATGCAGTATAATGCAGTACTGACGCAGTACTTAATGCAGTACTGACGCAGTACTTAATGCAGTACTGTCGCAGTACTTAATGCAGTACTGTGATACTGAGTACTTCCTCACCTTCACTCCTCCGGCCTCCGGAGCCTTTCCTGATTCGCCCGGAGGTGAACAGGTTGTTGTGATCGTCCAATGGGCTCGTTGGCGTCTGTGACCTCATCGACACGTTCTGCATGGAGCCGTGGGTGGAGGCGGAGTTACTGAGCTTAGCCCCTCCCTCCTGGGCCCGGTGGGAGGGGGGGCGGGGCATCAGAGTGTCGTAGGGGGGAGGTCTCTTCAGGCTCAGGGGGGTCAGTTCAGTTTGTCCAGATTTTATTTTTTTTTAATTATTTTTTGAAATAAAACCTCCAAGTGTAAACCTACACAATAATAAAAATGCAAGGGGAGGGGCACAGGCCAAACACCTATCTGTATCATTTCAACTGGAAATGGATGGTGTCCCGGCTCATATCCTCTCACCTAACCCAACTCACTTGATGCCTTGATGTCACTTATAACCCTAACCCCTAACCCTAACCATAACCCCTAACCCCTAACCCCTAACCCTTACCTCAACCGCTCCTTGGTGTGTGCCTGAACTCAACCGAGCCATCCTGGTGCCATTTCAACTGACATAGCGCCACCTACTGCAAGTTTCAGTTGGATAAATACTCACTCTGGGATATGTACCAATCAGCTCCTGAACACATTCTAGGGGAATATTATTGACAAAAATGTGAGATGAAGTTGCTTCTGTCAGACATAATTTGACTTTGCCTTTTCCAACGGTGCCACTCACGACTCTGTCTGACTTACGCTTCCAGAGATATAAACAAAACAATGTTTTCCGAAACCGGACGTCGTACAGACAGGTGGGTGGGACCGTTGGAAAGCCCATACCGTGGCCTGGGGCAAGGGCTAATCCTAACCCTGGGGAGCTTCAAGTCTCTACAACCTTTCTATCTGGAGTTATTCAACCACAACCTTATAAACCCCCTTTACCTATGCCTCTGCTATAATGAACTACATAACTAAGTACATATTCACCTCAACCCTAACCCAGACTCACTCAATTATGTAGATGTAGTGGATGACGCCATCTTGTCCTCGAAGGCCACCGTAGCGTCAAAGAATTTGGAAAAGGCAAAGGTGAGCGGTGAGTGTTGCAACCTAGAATTTCACTGCTAGCACATAACACATAACAAAGGATGTTGTATATGATTACAATTTAAATAGATTTCCTCTTTTGGGGCATTTTTACATCCCCCACAACGCTTGTGCATTTTTGGATACTCGTTGAGTTCCAATGGCCCGTAACCTATCCCCAAATCACTTCATAATGAAAGGGTTAGGGTTAACCTTAACCTTTACCCTAACCCTAACCCTTTGTTCATGATTTCACTGTTTGAAGAATCACTGTTATACATCAGAGTTAATGATTAAGTTCTGCAAATTTCATGAAAAACAGATTTATTTCTCTCGCCATGTCCCATGAAGATGAAAACAGCATCACAACAACCACACTTATTTTTCTCCCCTGATTCAATAAAAATTAAGACTCAAAGACTTTCAGTGCAATAAAGACAAGACGTCACTCGTCTGTCTCACAGTGCAAACACACACAAGTCCACAGATACAAGATATTTACACAACCAGCAGGTTAGGGTCATTCCCTCCCTGTGACCTGTAATCATCATGACAGCTTTTATTCTGTAATGTCCAATATTATTCAATTATTTTACATAGAAATAAAACCGCTGCAGCAGGCAGACCACGAATCGACTGACTTGTCAAACTCATTCACATCTCGTCGCAAAACATGAAGAAATTCTAATTGTATGTAATTAATCCTTTAATTAATTCTCTTTAATTAATTTAAGTAATTCTCTTTATCTTGTGTTGACTTTTTGGGCTTTAAGCATTTATCCTTCTTCCACCCGCACGAATGTCTATATACTTTAAATTCATGTATACTTTAGTATAAGCAGGTAAATGTTAGTGATATGTGTGCGAATGTCTTTGTGTAGATATCAAATCTTTAAATATATATAAATCTTTATGTGCAAACAATTAAAGTTAAGCAATTGTCAAAATACAAATAGACGTATCCTTAATCTGTCACATGTTCAAACTGTCAGACTTTAACCCTAACCCTAACCCTGTTCAGAGGAAAATCTACATGTCACACTTGTTTCCTTTTTCAGCTCATAACAATGAAATTATGACTTTATATTTTGTATGTATGTAATATTTGGTTACTGTTGTCTGATAAAAGTTCATCAACACATCTTAAATCTTCATTCAGACTCTTTTCAGTCAAACTGAGTCAGATCCAATCAGCTGCTTCATCTCCAATCAGCCAAATGATGTGATTATCACAGGATCAGTGTATTTCCAGAGATGTCACATGGTTATCAAACACACACAAACTCAGCTCCACAGCTGCTTTACCAGATCAATCACAGATCTATAAATATATGTATTGATCCGTTATCTACTGTTTTCTCTGCTCTGTAATCTGTCAATCTGCTCACAATGATCAGATTACAGTTCTTAAGATCTCTTGGTGGCATAATGAATACAAAAAGAAATGATGATGATAATGATGATTGACTCCTCTCCAGCTCTGGGCTGTAGATCATAAATCCATATTAACAGTCTTCACTGTAGCTTTGAACCATGTGACTGTTTCAGGTGTTGATGAAGACATCCCCTCACAGTCAGATCGATAGTTGTGCTTCATGACTGTTGGCGGAGTTTAATAAGATCTATGTATATATATATATTAATATATATATATATATTAATAAGATCAGACAGAAACTGAACAAGTGCACTTAGTTTGTAACTGCAGACTGAAACCAGCTTCAGCTCCTTATAAACTGAATGTGTGTGTATGCTAATATGTGTTTAGGCTAATTGACATTTAATCATATCCCACAATGCTTTGTTTCAATCTCATATTCCTTTCATTTAATATTATAGTAACGACTTCAATCAATCAGCTCATCCCCTCTGCCACCTAAACCTGGCATTCATGGTGGTTTTCATCCACTGCTCCAAAACTGGAACTCACCATCACACGACACTTTGTGTTTGAAGGTTGTTGTTCTTCAAGTTTTCATGATGTTGATGTGGTTTCAAACATTCTTCAAACAAGTTAATTTGTTTGGAAAAATTAAGTTATTTCCTTTTTTAATGTTGTTTTAGGACTGAGTCGTCAATATGGTGATAAGTAAAGATTTTTTTGTTCCTCTGACATTGTTTCAAACTGTCAAAGCTGTGTTCAGGTGAGTGAAACACAGCTGTTCACCTGTCTCTGTGTCTACAGGACAATGGATGAAACCAACCAAAGCCAAAATCTACTAGTTTTAAAATAGTGCTTTGTCATCATAATAAGAAAAGATCTACTTCAGTTCTCTGAAGAACATAAAAAACACTGACTGTTTCTTGCACACACAGACAAGCATCACAGATTATTTTCAAATATAAAACATGTTGACCTTGTGATTTAGGTCCATTTGTTTCACACCAATGAATTTATAATCATTTTTTCCTCTTTTCACAGCGTCTGCTACACGACTGTCAGATAGAAAAATCTGAGTAGAAAGACGACAGAAAGCTCTGGGATCTGCTACACCTGTACGGCCACGCCACCCTGCGCTCTGATTGGATGGTAGGAGCACACCTGCAGGATTGTAATAATATTTTTCTGCATTGTGACAGCCTGAAAATTAAACTGTCCATCTCTCTGCTGATTTGCTCTGATTTTGTGACAAGGTATCTCAACCTCTGGGTCCAGACCCACTTTGGGTCAATTCCTTTATAGATAAATATAATATATAATATAAATTATAATGCATCACATGACACCCACATCTAAAGAGGTCTTCACTATTTGCTGTTTAGTAACAGTTAATTTATTAATTTAATGGCTTTTTTTCTCTTGTCTGTGAATGCTAACTGCCCTCAGCATTAATGAGGGGGACTTTAATTCAACTTTATTCACTCTGTATTTGATTGAAAGCTGTAATATTGTCCAATGACAGCAGAGAGAACTGGCAGAGAAAAACCTATTTTTAAAATCATGAACAAGCTGTCAGTGTGGCGTGCGTGGCCTGTTGACTGCATCATGTTTTTCAGATAGCGGTGTCCCAGAACACCGTGGTTGATTGCCCGGCAGCAGTGCTGGGTGGGGCTGAATATGGTGGTGGCTGCTTCCTCTTCCAGCTGGGCAGGATGGGCATGCTGTCCTGTTTACAGAGGTTCTTCTCAGGACGCTGGCGAGCTTTGATCTCCCGACACAGAACTCCATCATGGTGGTGTCTCCGCAGAGCCACGGCATCTGGAGATGGAGCAAAGTTCATCAACATATCTGCACCTGTCACTCAATGATCACCTGCCGTGTCTCTGTTTGAAAACCTCACTGAAGGCTAAGCAGCTGGATCTGAGAGGCCTTTATTTCTGAGTAAAGAAGTGTTATTCAGTCTCATTATACTATGCACCTCTAGAAAAACAAGTAGCTGCACCTTGACCTCTTATTGCATCAAAGGGCTTTTTTCTCTCTTTGCTAGTAAAGGCCTAAAGGTTAGAGAAGCAAACTTGTGACTGGGGGGTCGCCACTTAAATCTCCCAGACCAGCAGGATAAATGTGGGTGGGGACAGTGAAGCAGCTCTACTAAGAGCAAGGCCCTTAACCCGCATGGAGCTGCCCATATTAGACTGAGGTTGTACTAGGCAGCTTCCAGGTATGAATGTGTAACTGTGTGAATGTGATCAGGGCTTTCCTGAAAATGAGAGTCAGTGAAAATACTCCTAAATAAATACAGATGAAATAAAAAAAAATGTCCTGTTGGGCACCCCAGTCATAGACTGTGGCTGTGGTGACCCCTGTGGTCCTGCTTGACACCCATGCCTACTGCTATTATTATTATACTATACTATACTATAGAGCCCAGTTCTGTTAAAGGGGATTTTTTCCTGCCTCATCTGTCACCAAGTTTAACTCATGGAGAGATGTTGGGTCTCTGTAAATTAAAAAGTACAGTCTAGACCTGCTCGATGAGAAAAGTGTGTGAAATAACTTGTGGTGTGACTTGGTGCTACATAAAGAAAATTGACTTGACTGCTGACTATTAAAGAAAGGAGAAATAAAGGAGTGAATAAAGGAGTGATTTCAGACACAGCCTGAGGGTTTGGTAAGATTATAGTTTTATTTCATTTGTTATAAAGTGTGAATCACTTTAGAAATTGTTTTAATGTTAGTTTCACATAAGATTAATGTTAGTTTAAAGGTTCTATGTGTAACTTCTGGAAGCTCCTACTCACTGTGACAACAGTGGCTGTTAAGTGAGGTAATAACCCCCCCACCCCCGCCCTTACATGCACACACATGCTGGCTGGTGAGACCCACATCGCTCAACCAAAAAAAAATGTAATCATCCACCTGAACCTGACCCAACCTGCAAGCTGACAACTGTTTACCAACCATGTTCTTTAAAGACTGGAAGGCTCAGTGATTGGGGAGCAACACACTGCTTATTACCATCTATGGACTGCCAATAGAAACAACTAGAAGGTATAAGCTATGTCCTGCTATCATTCCGGAGATTGTTTTCTGGTCCTTCGGTGAGGACATAATTGATGAAGGCAGCTAGCTGTCTCATTAGCTGCAGGGCTAATAGCTGCTCTCTGTTTATCCTGGTAGATATGATTTGAGAGGCATGAAAACATCATGACCCTAACCCTAACCCTAAGTCACATAGAAATCGGTCCGCTGGTTGTTACAGTAACTGAGACAGTCGGAGAAGGTCTCCTTTTTTAAGTTATGTTACAACCAGTTCATTCATTAGAAATGAAAAAGTTATTTCACAATTATTACATATAGGACCTTTTGATGTTAATGTAGTCTTGTTAGTTTCATGCTTGTGTCAGTGATAAAAGTAGGTTAGTATTACATTTAGTATTCAAGTATTAATTTGTTAAATATACAGGATCCGTGTTAGTGTCTGTCAGTGTTAAGAGTTTACAGGGAGAGAAATCACAAAAGTTTACATCAAGCACTTTATACAAAACTGAAATTACAAAAATGTCCTTTTGATTACAGTTCAGATCGAGACATCTGGCCGCCTGTAGTGTTTTTGGTTCTGTTCACTGAAGTCTCTATTTACAATAAAACATAAAACACTTTGGATGTAAATGACAGACAGACAGTAGACAGACGGGTGTTTCACAGGTGTGGTACCTGGCTGAGGACAGGATGGTGCGGCTCGTGCGGCTGACGCTGTGGCGTTCCACCCGGTGAAGGAACTCCTGACGTCGATGCCGAGCGGCCAAGTTTACACACAGACTTTGATTCTGAGGATAAAATGTTTTTTACAACAATCAACACACAGAGATGCTTCAAGTTGTTCACCTGTTACTGTCCTTACTGGGTTAGGGTTAGGGTTAGACGTGTTTCAGACTCACCTGCTCCTCCTCCTCCAGCCAGCATCATGGTCGGGCTAACCGACGACCTCCCCATCCTGCTAGAAACGGGACTTGATTGTCCGTCTCTGTCTCTGTCCTTACTGTCGTGTCTGGGCAGAGACCTGGAGTCCCCTGCAGAGACACAAGAGAACAACAGCGTTACGAGTAACGAGGCAGTAAGATGAAGGGGGATACCTGCTGTGTCGCTACGCACTGATTTTTAGTTTTTACTTTAATATCTGCAGAAATACTTTTCTGGCCTCATCTGGAACTCAAAGGCGTCTCACCTGAGACCCCGCAGTGACAGAGGAAAGTACTGATGCAGTATAATGCAGTAGTGATGCAGTATAATGTAGTACTGATGCAGTATAATGTAGTACTGATGCAGTATAATGCAGTAGTGATGCAGTATAATGTAGTAGTGATGCAGTATAATGTAGTAGTGATGCAGTATAATGCAGTAGTGATGCAGTATAATGTAGTACTGATGCAGTATAATGCAGTAGTGATGCAGTATAATGTAGTACTGATGCAGTATAATGCAGTACTGTTGTAGTATAATGTAGTACTGATGCAGTATAATGTAGTAGTGATGCAGTATAATGTAGTACTGATGCAGTATAATGCAGTACTGATGCAGTATAATGCAGTAGTGATGCAGTATAATGTAGTACTGATGCAGTATAATGCAGTACTGATGCAGTATAATGCAGTAGTGATGCAGTATAATGTAGTACTGATGCAGTATAATGCAGTACTGTTGTAGTATAATGTAGTACTGATGCAGTATAATGTAGTAGTGATGCAGTATAATGTAGTACTGATGCAGTATAATGTAGTACTGATGCAGTATAATGCAGTAGTGATGCAGTATAATGTAGTAGTGATGCAGTATAATGTAGTACTGATGCAGTATAATGTAGTAGTGGTGCAGTATAATGTAGTAGTGATGCAGTATAATGCAGTAGTGATGCAGTATAATGCAGTAGTGATGCAGTATAATGTAGTACTGATGCAGTATAATGCAGTACTGATGCAGTATAATGTAGTAGTGATGCAGTATAATGCAGTACTGATGCAGTATAATGCAGTAGTGATGCAGTATAATGTAGTAGTGATGCAGTATAATGCAGTAGTGATGCAGTATAATGTAGTAGTGATGCAGTATAATGCAGTAGTGATGCAGTATAATGCAGTAGTGATGCAGTATAATGCAGTAGTGATGCAGTATAATGTAGTACTGATGCAGTATAATGCAGTAGTGATGCAGTATAATGTAGTACTGATGCAGTATAATGTAGTACTGATGCAGTATAATGCAGTACTGATGCAGTATAATGTAGTAGTGATGCAGTATAATGCAGTACTGATGTAGTATAATGCAGTACTGTTGTAGTATAATGTAGTACTGATGCAGTATAATGTAGTAGTGATGCAGTATAATGTAGAAGTGATGTAGTATAATGTAGTACTGACACAGCATAATGTAGTAGTGATGCAGTACTTAATGTAGTACTGATGTAGTATAATGTAGTACTGACGCAGTACTTAATGCAGTACTGATGCAGTATAACGTAGTACTGACGCAGTACTTAATGCAGTACTGATGCAGTATAAGGTAGTACTGCGTCAGTACTTAATGTAGTACTGACGCAGTACTTAATGCAGTACTGACGCAGTACTTAATGCAGTACTGACGCAGTACTTAATGCAGTACTGATGCAGTATAACGTAGTAGTGATGCAGTATAATGTAGTACTGATGCAGTATAATGCAGTAGTGATGCAGTATAATGTAGTACTGATGCAGTATAATGCAGTACTGTTGTAGTATAATGTAGTACTGATGCAGTATAATGTAGTAGTGATGCAGTATAATGTAGTACTGATGCAGTATAATGCAGTACTGTTGTAGTATAATGTAGTACTGATGCAGTATAATGCAGTAGTGATGCAGTATAATGTAGTACTGATGCAGTATAATGTAGTACTGATGCAGTATAATGCAGTAGTGATGCAGTATAATGTAGTAGTGATGCAGTATAATGTAGTACTGATGCAGTATAATGTAGTAGTGGTGCAGTATAATGTAGTAGTGATGCAGTATAATGCAGTAGTGATGCAGTATAATGCAGTAGTGATGCAGTATAATGTAGTACTGATGCAGTATAATGCAGTACTGATGCAGTATAATGTAGTAGTGATGCAGTATAATGCAGTACTGATGCAGTATAATGCAGTAGTGATGCAGTATAATGTAGTAGTGATGCAGTATAATGCAGTAGTGATGCAGTATAATGCAGTAGTGATGCAGTATAATGCAGTAGTGATGCAGTACAATGTAGTACTGATGCAGTATAATGCAGTAGTGATGCAGTATAATGTAGTACTGATGCAGTATAATGTAGTACTGATGCAGTATAATGTAGTACTGATGCAGTATAATGCAGTACTGATGCAGTATAATGTAGTAGTGATGCAGTATAATGCAGTACTGATGTAGTATAATGCAGTACTGTTGTAGTATAATGTAGTACTGATGCAGTATAATGTAGTAGTGATGCAGTATAAAGTAGTAGTGATGTAGTATAATGTAGTACTGACACAGTATAATGTAGTAGTGATGCAGTACTTAATGTAGTACTGATGTAGTATAATGTAGTACTGACGCAGTACTTAATGCAGTACTGATGCAGTATAACGTAGTACTGCGTCAGTACTTAATGCAGTACTGATGCAGTATAAGGTAGTACTGCGTCAGTACTTAATGTAGTACTGACGCAGTACTTAATGCAGTACTGACGCAGTACTTAATGCAGTACTGACGCAGTACTTAATGCAGTACTGATGCAGTATAATGCAGTACTGATGCAGTATAACGTAGTACTGCGTCAGTACTGCATTAAGTACTGATGCAGTATAATGCAGTACTGACGCAGTACTTAATGCAGTACTGACGCAGTATACATCCTGATGGTCCCAGTGAACATCCTGATGGTCCCAGTATACCCAGTATACATCCTGATGGTCCCAGTATACATCCTGATGGTCCCAGTATACCCAGTGCACATCCTGATGGTCCCAGTATACCCAGTATACATCCTGATGGTCCCAGTACACATCCTGATGGTCCCAGTATTCCAAGTATACATCCTGATGGTCCCAGTATACATCCTGATGGTCCCAGTATACCCAGTGCACATCCTGATGGTCCCAGTATACATCCTGATGGTCCCAGTATACCCAGTATACATCCTGATGGTCCCAGTATACATCCTGATAGTCCCAGTATACATCCTGATGGTTCCAGTATACATCCTGATGGTCCCAGTGTACCCAGTATACATCCTGATGGTCCCAGTATACCCAGTATACATCCTGATGGTCCCAGTATACATCCTGATGGTCCCAGTATACCCAGTATACATCCTGATGGTCCCAGTATACATCCTGATGGTCCCAGTATAAATCCTGATGGTCCCAGTATACCCAGTGCACATCCTGATGGTCCCAGTATACCCAGTATACATCCTGATGGTCCCAGTACACATCCTGATGGTCCCAGTATTCCCAGTATACATCCTGATGGTCCCAGTATACATCCTGATGGTCCCAGTATACATCCTGATGGTCCCAGTATACATCCTGATGGTCCCAGTACACATCCTGATGGTCCCAATATACCCAGTATACATCCTGATGGTCCCAGTATACCCAGTATACATCCTGATGGTCCCAGTACACATCCTGATGGTCCCAGTATAAATCCTGATTGTCCCAGTATACATCCTGATGGTCCCAGTATACCCAGTATACATCCTGATGGTCCCAGTATACATCCTGATGGTCCCAGTATACATCCTGATGGTCCCAGTATACCCAGTATACATCCTGATGGTACCAGTATACATCCTGATGGTCCCAGTATTCCCAGTATACATCCTGATGGTCCCAGTATACATCCTGATGGTCCCAGTATACCCAGTATACATCCTGATAGTCCCAGTATACATCCTGATGGTCCCTGTATACATCCTGATGGTTCCAGTATACATCCTGATGGTCCCAGTATACCCAGTATACATCCTGATGGTTCCAGTATACATCCTGATGGTCCCAGTATACCCAGTATACATCCTGATGGTCCCAGTATACATCCTGATGGTCCCAGTATACCCAGTATACATCCTGATGGTCCCAGTACACATCCTGATGGTTCCAGTATACATCCTGATGGTCCCAGTATACCCAGTATACATCTTGATGGTCCCAGTATACATCCTGATGGTCCCAGTATACCCAGTATACATCCTGATGGTCCCAGTATACATCCTGATGGTCCCAGTATACATCCTGATGGTCCCAGTATACCCAGTATACATCCTGATGGTCCCAGTATACATCCTGATGGTCCCAGTATACCCAGTATACATCCTGATGGTCCCAGTATACCCAGTATAAATCCTGATGGTCCCAGTATACATCCTGATGGTCCCAGTATACCCAGTATACATCCTGATGGTCCCAGTATACCCAGTATACATCCTGATGGTCCCACTATACATCCTGATGGTCCCAGTACACATCCTGATGGTCCCAGTATACATCCGGATGGTCCCAGTATACCCAGTATACATCCTGATGGTCCCACTATACATCCTGATGGTCCCGGTATAACCAGTATACATCCTGATGGTCCCAGTATACATCTTGATGGTCCCAGTATACCCAGTATACATCCTGATGGTCCCAGTATACCCAGTATACATCCTGATGGTCCCAGTATACATCCTGATGGTCCCAGTATACCCAGTATACATCCTGATGGTCCCAGTGAACATCCTGATGGTCCCAGTATACCCAGTATACATCCTGATGGTCCCAGTATACCCGGTATACATCCTGATGGTCCCAGTATACATCCTGATGGTCCCATTATACATCCTGATGGTCCCAGTATACCCAGTATACATCCTGATGGTCCCAGTATACCCAGTATACATCCTGATGGTCCCAGTATTCCCAGTGCACATCCTGATGGTCCCAGTATACCCAGTATACATCCTGATGGTCCCAGTATAAATCCTGATGGTCCCAGTATACCCAGTGCACATCCTGATGGTCCCAGTATACCCAGTATACATCCTGATGGTCCCAGTACACATCCTGATGGTCCCAGTATTCCAAGTATACATCCTGATGGTCCCAGTATACATCCTGATGGTCCCAGTATACCCAGTGCACATCCTGATGGTCCCAGTATACATCCTGATGGTCCCAGTATACCCAGTATACATCCTGATGGTCCCAGTATACATCCTGATGGTCCCAGTATACATCCTGATGGTTCCAGTATACATCCTGATGGTCCCAGTATACCCAGTATACATCCTGATGGTCCCAGTACACATCCTGATGGTTCCAGTATGCATCCTGATGGTCCCAGTATACCCAGTATACATCCTGATGGTCCCAGTATACATCCTGATGGTCCCAGTATACCCAGTATACATCCTGATGGTCCCAGTATACATCCTGATGGTCCCAGTATACATCCTGATGGTCCCAGTATACCCAGTATACATCCTGATGGTCCCAGTATACATCCTGATGGTCCCAGTATACCCAGTATACATCCTGATGGTCCCAGTATACATCCTGATGGTCCCAGTATACATCCTGATGGTCCCAGTATACCCAGTATACATCCTGATGGTCCCAGTATACATCCTGATGGTCCCAGTATACATCCTGATGGTCCCAGTATACATCCTGATGGTCCCAGTATACCCAGTATACATCCTGATGGTCCCAGTATACATCCTGATGGTCCCAGTATACATCCTGATGGTCCCAGTATACATCCTGATAGTCCCAGTATACCCAGTATACATCCTGATGTGTCCCAGTATACCCAGTATACATCCTGATGGTCCCAGTATACATCCTGACGGTCCCAGTATACATCCTGATGGTCCCAGTATACATCCTGATGGTCCCAGTATACCCAGTATACATCCTGATGGTCCCAGTATTCCCAGTGCACATCCTGATGGTCCCAGTATTCCCAGTGCACATCCTGATGGTCCCAGTATACCCAGTATACATCCTGATGGTCCCAGTATACCCAGTATACATCCTGATGGTCCCAGTATACCCAGTATACATCGTGATGGTCCCAGTATTCCCAGTACACATCCTGATGGTCCCAGTATTCCCAGTGCACATCCTGATGGTCCCAGTATACCCAGTATACATCCTGATGGTCCCAGTATAAATCCTGATGGTCCCAGTATACCCAGTGCACATCCTGATGGTCCCAGTATACCCAGTATACATCCTGATGGTCCCAGTATTCCCAGTATACATCATGATGGTCCCAGTATACATCCTGATGGTCCCAGTATACATCCTGATGGTCCCAGTATACATCCTGATGGTCCCGGTACACATCCTGATGGTCCCAATATACCCAGTATACATCCTGATGGTCCCAGTATATCCAGTATACATCCTGATGGTCCCAGTACACATCCTGATGGTCCCAGTATAAATCCTGATAGTCCCAGTATACATCCTGATGTTCCCAGTATACCCAGTATACATCCTGATGGTCCCAGTATACATCCTGATGGTCCCAGTACACATCCTGATGGTCCCAGTATACTCAGTATACATCCTGATGGTCCCAGTATACATCCTGATGGTCCCAGTATACATCCTGATGGTCCCAGTATACCCAGTATACATCCTGATGGTACCAGTATACATCCTGATGGTCCCAGTATACCCAGTATACATCCTGATGGTCCCAGTATACATCCTGATGGTCCCAGTATACCCAGTATACATCCTGATGGTCCCAGTATACATCCTGATGGTCCCAGTATACCCAGTATACATCCTGATGGTCCCAGTATACCCAGTATACATCCTGATGGTCCCAGTATTCCCAGTACACATCCTGATGGTCCCAGTATTCCCAGTGCACATCCTGATGGTCCCAGTATACCCAGTATACATCCTGATGGTCCCAGTATAAATCCTGATGGTCCCAGTATACCCAGTGCACATCCTGATGGTCCCAGTATACCCAGTATACATCCTGATGGTCCCAGTATTCCCAGTATACATCATGATGGTCCCAGTATACATCCTGATGGTCCCAGTATACATCCTGATGGTCCCAGTATACATCCTGATGGTCCCGGTACACATCCTGATGGTCCCAATATACCCAGTATACATCCTGATGGTCCCAGTATACCCAGTATACATCCTGATGGTCCCAGTACACATCCTGATGGTCCCAGTATAAATCCTGATAGTCCCAGTATACATCCTGATGGTCCCAGTATACCCAGTATACATCCTGATGGTCCCAGTATACATCCTGATGGTCCCAGTATACATCCTGATGGTCCCAGTATACATCCTGATGGTCCCAGTATACCCAGTATACATCCTGATGGTACCAGTATACATCCTGATGGTCCCAGTATACCCAGTATACATCCTGATGGTCCCAGTATACATCCTGATGGTCCCAGTATACCCAGTATACATCCTGATGGTCCCAGTATACATCCTGATGGTCCCAGTATACCCAGTATACATCCAGATGGTCCCAGTATACATCCTGATGGTCCCAGTATACCCAGTATACATCCAGATGGTCCCAGTATACCCAGTGCACATCTTGATGGTCCCAGTATACCCAGTATACATCCTGATGGTACCAGTATACATCCTGATGGTCCCAGTATACCCAGTATACATCCTGATGGTCCCAGTATACATCCTGATGGTCCCAGTATACCCAGTATACATCCTGATGGTCCCAGTATACATCCTGATGGTCCCAGTATACCCAGTATACATCCTGATGGTCCCAGTATACCCAGTATACATCCTGATGGTCCCAGTATTCCCAGTACACATCCTGATGGTCCCAGTATTCCCAGTGCACATCCTGATGGTCCCAGTATACCCAGTATACATCCTGATGGTCCCAGTATAAATCCTGATGGTCCCAGTATACCCAGTGCACATCCTGATGGTCCCAGTATACCCAGTATACATCCTGATGGTCCCAGTATTCCCAGTATACATCATGATGGTCCCAGTATACATCCTGATGGTCCCAGTATACATCCTGATGGTCCCAGTATACATCCTGATGGTCCCGGTACACATCCTGATGGTCCCAATATACCCAGTATACATCCTGATGGTCCCAGTATACCCAGTATACATCCTGATGGTCCCAGTACACATCCTGATGGTCCCAGTATAAATCCTGATAGTCCCAGTATACATCCTGATGGTCCCAGTATACCCAGTATACATCCTGATGGTCCCAGTATACATCCTGATGGTCCCAGTATACATCCTGATGGTCCCAGTATACATCCTGATGGTCCCAGTATACCCAGTATACATCCTGATGGTACCAGTATACATCCTGATGGTCCCAGTATACCCAGTATACATCCTGATGGTCCCAGTATACATCCTGATGGTCCCAGTATACCCAGTATACATCCTGATGGTCCCAGTATACATCCTGATGGTCCCAGTATACCCAGTATACATCCAGATGGTCCCAGTATACATCCTGATGGTCCCAGTATACCCAGTATACATCCTGATGGTCCCAGTATACATCCTGATGGTCCCAGTATACCCAGTATACATCCAGATGGTCCCAGTATACATCCTGATGGTCCCAGTATACCCAGTATACATCCAGATGGTCCCAGTATACCCAGTGCACATCTTGATGGTCCCAGTATACCCAGTACACATCCTGATGGTCCCAGTACACATCCTGATGGTTCCAGTATACATCCTGATGGTCCCAGTACACATCCTGATGGTTCCAGTATACATCCTGATGGTCCCAGTATACCCAGTATACATCCTGATGGTTCCAGTATACATCCTGATGGTCCCAGTATACCCAGTATACATCCTGATGGTCCCAGTATACATCCTGATGGTCCCAGTATACCCAGTATACATCCTGATGGTCCCAGTACACATCCTGATGGTTCCAGTATACATCCTGATGGTCCCAGTATACCCAGTATACATCCTGATGGTCCCAGTATACATCCTGATGGTCCCAGTATACCCAGTATACATCCTGATGGTCCCAGTATACATCCTGATGGTCCCAGTATACATCCTGATGGTCCCAGTATACCCAGTATACATCCTGATGGTCCCAGTATACATCCTGATGGTCCCAATATACCCAGTATACATCCTGATGGTCCCAGTATACCCAGTATACATCCTGATGGTCCCAGTATACCCAGTATAAATCCTGATGGTCCCAGTATACATCCTGATGGTCCCAGTATACCCAGTATAAATCCTGATGGTCCCAGTATACCCAGTATACATCCTGATGGTCCCACTATACATCCTGATGGTCCCAGTACACATCCTGATGGTCCCAGTATACATCCGGATGGTCCCAGTATACCCAGTATACATCCTGATGGTCCCACTATACATCCTGATGGTCCCGGTATAACCAGTATACATCCTGATGGTCCCAGTATACATCCTGATGGTCCCAGTATACCCAGTATACATCCTGATGGTCCCATTATACCCAGTATACATCCTGATGGTCCCAGTATACATCCTGATGGTCCCGGTATAACCAGTATACATCCTGATGGTCCCAGTATACATCCTGATGGTCCCAGTATACCCAGTATACATCCTGATGGTCCCATTATACCCAGTATACATCCTGATGGTCCCAGTATACATCCTGATGGTCCCAGTATACATCCTGATGGTCCCAGTATACCCAGTATACATCCTGATGGTCCCAGTATACCCAGTATACATCCTGATGGTCCCAGTATACATCCTGATGGTCCCAGTATACATCCTGATGGTCCCAGTATACATCCTGATAGTCCCAGTATACCCAGTATACATCCTGATGTGTCCCAGTATACCCAGTATACATCCTGATGGTCCCAGTATACATCCTGACGGTCCCGGTATACATCCTGATGGTCCCAGTATACATCCTGATGGTCCCAGTATACCCAGTATACATCCTGATGGTCCTAGTATACATCCTGATGTTCCCAGTATACCCAGTATACATCCTGATGGTCCCAGTATTCCCAGTGCACATCCTGATGGTCCCAGTATACCCAGTATACATCCTGATGGTCCCAGTATTCCCAGTGCACATCCTGATGGTCCCAGTATTCCCAGTGCACATCCTGATGGTCCCAGTATACCCAGTATACATCCTGATGGTCCCAGTATACCCAGTATACATCCTGATGGTCCCAGTATACCCAGTATACATCCTGATGGTCCCAGTATTCCCAGTACACATTCTGATGGTCCCAGTATTCCCAGTGCACATCCTGATGGTCCCAGTATACCCAGTATACATCCTGATGGTCCCAGTATAAATCCTGATGGTCCTAGTATACCCAGTGCACATCCTGATGGTCCCAGTATACCCAGTATAAATCCTGATGGTCCCAGTATTCCCAGTATACATCATGATGGTCCCAGTATACATCCTGATGGTCCCAGTATACATCCTGATGGTCCCAGTATACATCCTGATGGTCCCGGTACACATCCTGATGGTCCCAATATACCCAGTATACATCCTGATGGTCCCAGTATACCCAGTATACATCCTGATGGTCCCAGTACACATCCTGATGGTCCCAGTATAAATCCTGATAGTCCCAGTATACATCCTGATGGTCCCAGTATACCCAGTATACATCCTGATGGTCCCAGTATACATCCTGACGGTCCCAGTATACCCAGTATACATCCTGATGGTACCAGTATACATCCTGATGGTCCCAGTATACCCAGTATACATCCTGATGGTCCCAGTATACATCCTGATGGTCCCAGTATACCCAGTATACATCCTGATGGTCCCAGTATACATCCTGATGGTCCCAGTATACCCAGTATACATCCTGATGGTCCCAGTATACCCAGTATACATCCTGATGGTCCCAGTATTCCCAGTACACATCCTGATGGTCCCAGTATTCCCAGTGCACATCCTGATGGTCCCAGTATACCCAGTATACATCCTGATGGTCCCAGTATAAATCCTGATGGTCCCAGTATACCCAGTGCACATCCTGATGGTCCCAGTATACCCAGTATACATCCTGATGGTCCCAGTATTCCCAGTATACATCATGATGGTCCCAGTATACATCCTGATGGTCCCAGTATACATCCTGATGGTCCCAGTATACATCCTGATGGTCCCGGTACACATTCTGATGGTCCCAATATACCCAGTATACATCCTGATGGTCCCAGTATACCCAGTATACATCCTGATGGTCCCAGTACACATCCTGATGGTCCCAGTATAAATCCTGATAGTCCCAGTATACATCCTGATGGTCCCAGTATACCCAGTATACATCCTGATGGTCCCAGTATACATCCTGATGGTCCCAGTATACTCAGTATACATCCTGATGGTCCCAGTATACCCAGTATACATCCTGATGGTCCCAGTATACATCCTGATGTTCCCAGTATACCCAGTATACATCCTGATGGTCCCAGTATACATCCTGATGGTCCCAATATACCCAGTATACATCCTGATGGTCCCAGTATACCCAGTATACATCCTGATGGTCCCAGTATACCCAGTATAAATCCTCATGGTCCCAGTATACATCCTGATGGTCCCAGTATACCCAGTATACATCCTGATGGTCCCAGTATACCCAGTATACATCCTGATCGTCCCACTATACATCCTGATGGTCCCAGTACACATCCTGATGGTCCCAGTATACATCCTGATGGTCCCATTATACCCAGTATACATCCTGATGGTCCCACTATACATCCTGATGGTCCCGGTATAACCAGTATACATCCTGATGGTCCCAGTATACATCCTGATGGTCCCAGTATACCCAGTATACATCCTGATGGTCCCATTATACCCAGTATACATCCTGATGGTCCCAGTATACATCCTGATGGTCCCAGTATACATCCTGATGGTCCCAGTATACCCAGTATACATCCTGATGGTCCCAGTATACCCAGTATACATCCTGATGGTCCCAGTATACATCCTGATGGTCCCAGTATACCCAGTTTACATCCTGATGGTCCCAGTGAACATCCTGATGGTCCCAGTATACCCAGTATACATCCTGATGGTCACAGTTTACATGCTGATGGTCCCAGTATACATCCTGATGGTCCCAGTATACATCCTGATGGTCCCAGTATACATCCTGATGGTCCCAGTATACCCAGTATACATCCTGATGGTCCCAGTATACATCCTGATGGTCCCAGTATACATCCTGATGGTCCCATTATACATCCTGATGGTCCCAGTATACCCAGTATACATCCTGATGGTCCCAGTATACCCAGTATACATCCTGATGGTCCCAGTATACATCCTGATGGTCCCAGTATTCCCAGTGCACATCCTGATGGTCCCAGTATACCCAGTATACATCCTGATGGTCCCAGTATAAATCCTGATGGTCCCAGTATACCCAGTGCACATCCTGATGGTCCCAGTATACCCAGTATACATCCTGATGGTCCCAGTATTCCCAGTATACATCATGATGGTCCCAGTATACATCCTGATGGTCCCAGTATACATCCTGATGGTCCCAGTATACATCCTGATGGTCCCGGTACACATCCTGATGGTCCCAATATACCCAGTATACATCCTGATGGTCCCAGTATACCCAGTATACATCCTGATGGTCCCAGTACACATCCTGATGGTCCCAGTATAAATCCTGATAGTCCCAGTATACATCCTGATGGTCCCAGTATACACAGTATACATCCTGATGGTCCCAGTATACATCCTGATGGTCCCAGTATACATCCTGATGGTCCCAGTATACATCCTGATGGTCCCAGTATACCCAGTATACATCCTGATGGTACCAGTATACATCCTGATGGTCCCAGTATACCCAGTATACATCCTGATGGTCCCAGTATACATCCTGATGGTCCCAGTATACCCAGTATACGTCCTGATGGTCCCAGTATACATCCTGATGGTCCCAGTATACCCAGTATACATCCAGATGGTCCCAGTATACATCCTGATGGTCCCAGTATACCCAGTATACATCCTGATGGTCCCAGTATACATCCTGATGGTCCCAGTATACCCAGTATACATCCAGATGGTCCCAGTATACATCCTGATGGTCCCAGTATACCCAGTATACATCCAGATGGTCCCAGTATACCCAGTGCACATCTTGATGGTCCCAGTATACCCAGTACACATCCTGATGGTCCCAGTACACATCCTGATGGTTCCAGTATACATCCTGATGGTCCCAGTACACATCCTGATGGTTCCAGTATACATCCTGATGGTCCCAGTATACCCAGTATACATCCTGATGGTTCCAGTATACATCCTGATGGTCCCAGTATACCCAGTATACATCCTGATGGTCCCAGTATACATCCTGATGGTCCCAGTATACCCAGTATACATCCTGATGGTCCCAGTACACATCCTGATGGTTCCAGTATACATCCTGATGGTCCCAGTATACCCAGTATACATCCTGATGGTCCCAGTATACATCCTGATGGTCCCAGTATACCCAGTATACATCCTGATGGTCCCAGTATACATCCTGATGGTCCCAGTATACATCCTGATGGTCCCAGTATACCCAGTATACATCCTGATGGTCCCAGTATACATCCTGATGGTCCCAATATACCCAGTATACATCCTGATGGTCCCAGTATACCCAGTATACATCCTGATGGTCCCAGTATACCCAGTATAAATCCTGATGGTCCCAGTATACATCCTGATGGTCCCAGTATACCCAGTATAAATCCTGATGGTCCCAGTATACCCAGTATACATCCTGATGGTCCCACTATACATCCTGATGGTCCCAGTACACATCCTGATGGTCCCAGTATACATCCGGATGGTCCCAGTATACCCAGTATACATCCTGATGGTCCCACTATACATCCTGATGGTCCCGGTATAACCAGTATACATCCTGATGGTCCCAGTATACATCCTGATGGTCCCAGTATACCCAGTATACATCCTGATGGTCCCATTATACCCAGTATACATCCTGATGGTCCCAGTATACATCCTGATGGTCCCGGTATAACCAGTATACATCCTGATGGTCCCAGTATACATCCTGATGGTCCCAGTATACCCAGTATACATCCTGATGGTCCCATTATACCCAGTATACATCCTGATGGTCCCAGTATACATCCTGATGGTCCCAGTATACATCCTGATGGTCCCAGTATACCCAGTATACATCCTGATGGTCCCAGTATACCCAGTATACATCCTGATGGTCCCAGTATACATCCTGATGGTCCCAGTATACATCCTGATGGTCCCAGTATACATCCTGATAGTCCCAGTATACCCAGTATACATCCTGATGTGTCCCAGTATACCCAGTATACATCCTGATGGTCCCAGTATACATCCTGACGGTCCCGGTATACATCCTGATGGTCCCAGTATACATCCTGATGGTCCCAGTATACCCAGTATACATCCTGATGGTCCTAGTATACATCCTGATGTTCCCAGTATACCCAGTATACATCCTGATGGTCCCAGTATTCCCAGTGCACATCCTGATGGTCCCAGTATACCCAGTATACATCCTGATGGTCCCAGTATTCCCAGTGCACATCCTGATGGTCCCAGTATTCCCAGTGCACATCCTGATGGTCCCAGTATACCCAGTATACATCCTGATGGTCCCAGTATACCCAGTATACATCCTGATGGTCCCAGTATAAATCCTGATGGTCCTAGTATACCCAGTGCACATCCTGATGGTCCCAGTATACCCAGTATAAATCCTGATGGTCCCAGTATTCCCAGTATACATCATGATGGTCCCAGTATACATCCTGATGGTCCCAGTATACATCCTGATGGTCCCAGTATACATCCTGATGGTCCCGGTACACATCCTGATGGTCCCAATATACCCAGTATACATCCTGATGGTCCCAGTATACCCAGTATACATCCTGATGGTCCCAGTACACATCCTGATGGTCCCAGTATAAATCCTGATAGTCCCAGTATACATCCTGATGGTCCCAGTATACCCAGTATACATCCTGATGGTCCCAGTATACATCCTGACGGTCCCAGTATACCCAGTATACATCCTGATGGTACCAGTATACATCCTGATGGTCCCAGTATACCCAGTATACATCCTGATGGTCCCAGTATACATCCTGATGGTCCCAGTATACCCAGTATACATCCTGATGGTCCCAGTATACATCCTGATGGTCCCAGTATACCCAGTATACATCCTGATGGTCCCAGTATACCCAGTATACATCCTGATGGTCCCAGTATTCCCAGTACACATCCTGATGGTCCCAGTATTCCCAGTGCACATCCTGATGGTCCCAGTATACCCAGTATACATCCTGATGGTCCCAGTATAAATCCTGATGGTCCCAGTATACCCAGTGCACATCCTGATGGTCCCAGTATACCCAGTATACATCCTGATGGTCCCAGTATTCCCAGTATACATCATGATGGTCCCAGTATACATCCTGATGGTCCCAGTATACATCCTGATGGTCCCAGTATACATCCTGATGGTCCCGGTACACATTCTGATGGTCCCAATATACCCAGTATACATCCTGATGGTCCCAGTATACCCAGTATACATCCTGATGGTCCCAGTACACATCCTGATGGTCCCAGTATAAATCCTGATAGTCCCAGTATACATCCTGATGGTCCCAGTATACCCAGTATACATCCTGATGGTCCCAGTATACATCCTGATGGTCCCAGTATACTCAGTATACATCCTGATGGTCCCAGTATACCCAGTATACATCCTGATGGTCCCAGTATACATCCTGATGTTCCCAGTATACCCAGTATACATCCTGATGGTCCCAGTATACATCCTGATGGTCCCAATATACCCAGTATACATCCTGATGGTCCCAGTATACCCAGTATACATCCTGATGGTCCCAGTATACCCAGTATAAATCCTCATGGTCCCAGTATACATCCTGATGGTCCCAGTATACCCAGTATACATCCTGATGGTCCCAGTATACCCAGTATACATCCTGATCGTCCCACTATACATCCTGATGGTCCCAGTACACATCCTGATGGTCCCAGTATACATCCTGATGGTCCCATTATACCCAGTATACATCCTGATGGTCCCACTATACATCCTGATGGTCCCGGTATAACCAGTATACATCCTGATGGTCCCAGTATACATCCTGATGGTCCCAGTATACCCAGTATACATCCTGATGGTCCCATTATACCCAGTATACATCCTGATGGTCCCAGTATACATCCTGATGGTCCCAGTATACATCCTGATGGTCCCAGTATACCCAGTATACATCCTGATGGTCCCAGTATACCCAGTATACATCCTGATGGTCCCAGTATACATCCTGATGGTCCCAGTATACCCAGTTTACATCCTGATGGTCCCAGTGAACATCCTGATGGTCCCAGTATACCCAGTATACATCCTGATGGTCACAGTTTACATGCTGATGGTCCCAGTATACATCCTGATGGTCCCAGTATACATCCTGATGGTCCCAGTATACATCCTGATGGTCCCAGTATACCCAGTATACATCCTGATGGTCCCAGTATACATCCTGATGGTCCCAGTATACATCCTGATGGTCCCATTATACATCCTGATGGTCCCAGTATACCCAGTATACATCCTGATGGTCCCAGTATACCCAGTATACATCCTGATGGTCCCAGTATACATCCTGATGGTCCCAGTATTCCCAGTGCACATCCTGATGGTCCCAGTATACCCAGTATACATCCTGATGGTCCCAGTATACCCAGTATACATCCTGATGGTCCCAGTATTCCCAGTGCACATCCTGATGGTCCCAGTATTCCCAGTGCACATCCTGATGGTGCCAGTATACCCAGTATACATCCTGATGGTCCCAGTATTCCCAGTATACATCCTGATGGTCCCAGTATACCCAGTGCACATCCTGATGGTCCCAGTATACCCAGTATACATCCTGATGGTCCCAGTACACATCCTGATGGTCCCAGTATTCCCAGTATACATCCTGATGGTCCCAGTATACATCCTGATGGTCCCAGTATACCCAGTGCACATCCTGATGGTCCCAGTATACATCCTGATGGTCCCAGTATACCCAGTATACATCCTGATGGTCCCAGTATACATCCTGATGGTCCCAGTATACATCCTGATGGTTCCAGTATACATCCTGATGGTCCCAGTATACCCAGTATACATCCTGATGGTCCCAGTACACATCCTGATGGTTCCAGTATGCATCCTGATGGTACCAGTATACCCAGTATACATCCTGATGGTCCCAGTATACATCCTGATGGTCCCAGTATACCCAGTATACATCCTGATGGTCCCAGTATACATCCTGATGGTCCCAGTATACATCCTGATGGTCCCAGTATACCCAGTATACATCCTGATGGTCCCAGTATACATCCTGATGGTCCCAGTATACCCAGTATACATCCTGATGGTCCCAGTATACATCCTGATAGTCCCAGTATACCCAGTATACATCCTGATGTGTCCCAGTATACCCAGTATACATCCTGATGGTCCCAGTATACATCCTGACGGTCCCGGTATACATCCTGATGGTCCCAGTATACATCCTGATGGTCCCAGTATACCCAGTATACATCCTGATGTTCCCAGTATACCCAGTATACATCCTGATGGTCCCAGTATTCCCAGTGCACATCCTGATGGTCCCAGTATACCCAGTATACATCCTGATGGTCCCAGTATACCCAGTATACATCCTGATGGTCCCAGTATTCCCAGTGCACATCCTGATGGTCCCAGTATTCCCAGTGCACATCCTGATGGTCCCAGTATACCCAGTATACATCCTGATGGTCCCAGTATACCCAGTATACATCCTGATTGTCCCAGTATTCCCAGTATACATCCTGATGGTCCCAGTATTCCCAGTGCACATCCTGATGGTCCCAGTATACCCAGTATACATCCTGATGGTCCCAGTATAAATCCTGATGGTCCCAGTATACCCAGTGCACATCCTGATGGTCCCAGTATACCCAGTATACATCCTGATGGTCCCAGTACACATCCTGATGGTCCCAGTATTCCCAGTATACATCATGATGGTCCCAGTATACATCCTGATGGTCCCAGTATGCATCCTGATGGTCCCAGTATACATCCTGATGGTCCCAGTACACATCCTGATGGTCCCAATATACCCAGTACACATCCTGATGGTCCCAGTATACCCAGTATACATCCTGATGGTCCCAGTACACATCCTGATGGTCCCAGTATAAATCCTGATAGTCCCAGTATACATCCTGATGGTCCCAGTATACATCCTGATGGTCCCAGTATACATCCTGATGGTCCCAGTACACATCCTGATGGTCCCAGTATACTCAGTATACATCCTGATGGTCCCAGTATACATCCTGATGGTCCCAGTATACATCCTGATGGTCCCAGTATACCCAGTATACATCCTGATGGTACCAGTATACATCCTGATGGTCCCAGTATACATCCTGATGGTCCCAGTATACATCCTGATGGTCCCAGTATACCCAGTATACATCCTGATGGTACCAGTATACATCCTGATGGTCCCAGTATACCCAGTATACATCCTGATGGTCCCAGTATACATCCTGATGGTCCCAGTATACCCAGTATACATCCTGATAGTCCCAGTATACATCCTGATGGTCCCAGTATACATCCTGATGGTCCCAGTATACCCAGTATACATCCTGTTGGTCCCAGTGCACATCCTGATGGTCCCAGTATACCCAGTGCACATCTTGATGGTCCCAGTATACCCAGTACACATCCTGATGGTCCCAGTACACATCCTGATGGTTCCAGTATACATCCTGATGGTCCCAGTATACCCAGTATACATCCTGATGGTTCCAGTATACATCCTGATGGTCCCAGTATACCCAGTATACATCCTGATGGTCCCAGTATACATCCTGATGGTCCCAGTATACCCAGTATACATCCTGATGGTCCCAGTACACATCCTGATGGTTCCAGTATACATCCTGATGGTCCCAGTGAACATCCTGATGGTCCCAGTATACCCAGTATACATCCTGATGGTCCCAGTATACATCCTGATGGTCCCAGTATACATGCTGATGGTCCCAGTATACATCCTGATGGTCCCAGTATACCCAGTATACATCCTGATGGTCCCAGTATACATCCTGATGGTCCCAGTATACCCAGTATACATCCTGATGGTCCCAGTACACATCCTGATGGTTCCAGTATACATCCTGATGGTCCCAGTATACCCAGTATACATCCTGATGGTCCCAGTATACATCCTGATGGTCCCAGTATACCCAGTATACATCCTGATGGTCCCAGTATACATCCTGATGGTCCCAGTATACATCCTGATGGTCCCAGTATACCCAGTATACATCCTGATGGTCCCAGTATACATCCTGATGGTCCCAGTATACATCCTGATGGTCCCAGTATACCCAGTATACATCCTGATGGTCCCAGTATACATCCTGATGGTCCCAATATACCCAGTATACATCCTGATGGTCCCAGTATACCCAGTATACATCCTGATGGTCCCAGTATACCCAGTATAAATCCTGATGGTCCCAGTATACATCCTGATGGTCCCAGTATACCCAGTATACATCCTGATGGTCCCAGTATACCCAGTATACATCCTGATGGTCCCACTATACATCCTGATGGTCCCAGTACACATCCTGATGGTCCCAGTATACATCCGGATGGTCCCAGTATACCCAGTATACATCCTGATGGTCCCAGTATACCCAGTATATATCCTGATGGTCCAGGTATAACCAGTATACATCCTGATGGTCCCAGTATACATCCTGATGGTCCCAGTATACCCAGTATACATCCTGATGGTCCCAGTATACCCAGTATACATCCTGATGGTCCCAGTATACATCCTGATGGTCCCAGTATACCCAGTATACATCCTGATGGTCCCAGTATACCCAGTATACATCCTGATGGTCCCAGTATACCCAGTATACATCCTGATGGTCCCAGTATACATCCTGATGGTCCCAATATACCCAGTATACATCCTGATGGTCCCAGTGAACATCCTGATGGTCCCAGTATACCCAGTATACATCCTGATGGTCCCAGTATACATCCTGATGGTCCCAGTATACATCCTGATGGTCCCAGTATACATCCTGATGTTCCCAGTATACATCCTGATGGTCCCAGTATACCCAGTATAGATCCTGATGGTCCCAGTATACATCCTGATGTTCCCAGTATACATCCTGATGGTCCCAGTATACCCAGTATACATCCTGATGGTCCCAGTATACATCCTGATGGTCCCAGAATACATCCTGATAGTTCCAATATACCCAGTATACATCCTAATGGTCCCAGTATACATTCTGATGGTCCCAGTATACATCCTGATGGTCCCAGTATACCCAATATACATCCTGATGGTCCCAGTACAAATCCTGATGGTCCCAGTATACATCCTGATGGTCCCAGTGTACCCAGTACACATCCTGATGGTCCCAGTATACATCCTGATGGTCCCAGAATACATCCTGATAGTTCCAGTATACCCAGTATACATCCTGATGGTCCCAGTACACAACCTGATTGTCCCAGTATACTCAGTATACATCCTGATGGTTCCAGTATACATCCTGATGGTCCCAGTATACCCAGTATACATCCTGATGGTCCCAGTATACATCCTGATGGTCCCAGTATACCCAGTATACATCCTGATGGTCCCAGTATACATCCTGATGGTCCCAGTATACCCAGTATACATCCTGATGGTCCCAGTATACATCCTGATGGTCCCAATATACCCAGTATACATCCTGATGGTCCCAGTATACCCAGTATACATCCTAATGGTCCCAGTATACCCAGTATAAATCCTGATGGTCCCAGTATACCCAGTATACATCCTGATGGTCCCAGTATGTAGTATACATCCTGAAGGTCCCAGTATACTCAGTATAAATCCTGATGGTCCCAGTATACATCCTGATGGTTCCAGTATACCCAGTATACATCCTGATGGTCCCACTATACATCCTGATGGTCCCAGTATACCCAGTATACATCCTGATGGTCCCAGTATACATCCTGATGGTCCCAGTATACCCAGTATAAATCCTGATGGTCCCAGTATACATCCTGATGTTCCCAGTATACATCCTGATGGTCCCAGTATACATCCTGATGGTCCCAGTATACCCAGTATACATCCTGATGGTCCCAGTATACATCCTAATGTTCCCAGTATACATCCTGATGGTCCCAGTATACCCAGTATACATCCTGATGGTCCCAGTATACATCCTGATGTTCCCAGTATACATCCTGATGGTCCCAGAATACATCCTGATAGTTCCAGTATACCCAATATACATCCTGATGGTCCCAGTACAAATCCTGATGGTCCCAGTATACATCCTGATGGTCCCAGTGTACCCAGTACACATCCTGATGGTCCCAGTATACATCCTGATGGTCCCAGAATACATCCTGATAGGTCCAGTATACCCAGTATACATCCTGATGGTCCCAGTATACATCCTGATGGTCCCAGAATACATCCTGAGAGTTCCAGTATACCCAGTATACATCCTGATGGTCCCAGTACACATCCTGATGGTCCCAGTGCACATCCTGATGGTCCCAGTATACATCCTGATGGTCCCAGTACACATCCTGATGGTCCCAGTATTCATCCTGATGGTCCCAGTATACCCAGTATACCCAGTATACATCCTGATGGTCCCAGTATACCCAGTATACATCCTGATGGTACCAGTATTCATCCTGATGGTCCCAGTATACCCAGTATACATCCTGATGGTCCCAGAATACATCCTGATAGGTCCAGTATACCCAGTATACATCCTGATGGTCCCAGTATACATCCTGATGGTCCCAGAATACATCCTGAGAGTTCCAGTATACCCAGTATACATCCTGATGGTCCCAGTACACATCCTGATGGTCCCAGTACACATCCTGATGGTCCCAGTATACATCCTGATGGTCCCAGTATACCCAGTATACATCCTGATGGTCCCAGTATACATCCTGATGGTCCCAGAATACATCCTGATAGTTCCAATATACCCAGTATACATCCTAATGGTCCCAGTATACATTCTGATGGTCCCAGTATACATCCTGATGGTCCCAGTATACCCAATATACATCCTGATGGTCCCAGTACAAATCCTGATGGTCCCAGTATACATCCTGATGGTCCCAGTGTACCCAGTACACATCCTGATGGTCCCAGTATACATCCTGATGGTCCCAGAATACATCCTGATAGTTCCAGTATACCCAGTATACATCCTGATGGTCCCAGTACACAACCTGATTGTCCCAGTATACTCAGTATACATCCTGATGGTTCCAGTATACATCCTGATGGTCCCAGTATACCCAGTATACATCCTGATGGTCCCAGTATACATCCTGATGGTCCCAGTATACCCAGTATACATCCTGATGGTCCCAGTATACATCCTGATGGTCCCAGTATACCCAGTATACATCCTGATGGTCCCAGTATACATCCTGATGGTCCCAATATACCCAGTATACATCCTGATGGTCCCAGTATACCCAGTATACATCCTAATGGTCCCAGTATACCCAGTATAAATCCTGATGGTCCCAGTATACCCAGTATACATCCTGATGGTCCCAGTATGTAGTATACATCCTGAAGGTCCCAGTATACTCAGTATAAATCCTGATGGTCCCAGTATACATCCTGATGGTTCCAGTATACCCAGTATACATCCTGATGGTCCCACTATACATCCTGATGGTCCCAGTATACCCAGTATACATCCTGATGGTCCCAGTATACATCCTGATGGTCCCAGTATACCCAGTATAAATCCTGATGGTCCCAGTATACATCCTGATGTTCCCAGTATACATCCTGATGGTCCCAGTATACATCCTGATGGTCCCAGTATACCCAGTATACATCCTGATGGTCCCAGTATACATCCTAATGTTCCCAGTATACATCCTGATGGTCCCAGTATACCCAGTATACATCCTGATGGTCCCAGTATACATCCTGATGTTCCCAGTATACATCCTGATGGTCCCAGAATACATCCTGATAGTTCCAGTATACCCAATATACATCCTGATGGTCCCAGTACAAATCCTGATGGTCCCAGTATACATCCTGATGGTCCCAGTGTACCCAGTACACATCCTGATGGTCCCAGTATACATCCTGATGGTCCCAGAATACATCCTGATAGGTCCAGTATACCCAGTATACATCCTGATGGTCCCAGTATACATCCTGATGGTCCCAGAATACATCCTGAGAGTTCCAGTATACCCAGTATACATCCTGATGGTCCCAGTACACATCCTGATGGTCCCAGTGCACATCCTGATGGTCCCAGTATACATCCTGATGGTCCCAGTACACATCCTGATGGTCCCAGTATTCATCCTGATGGTCCCAGTATACCCAGTATACCCAGTATACATCCTGATGGTCCCAGTATACCCAGTATACATCCTGATGGTACCAGTATTCATCCTGATGGTCCCAGTATACCCAGTATACATCCTGATGGTCCCAGAATACATCCTGATAGGTCCAGTATACCCAGTATACATCCTGATGGTCCCAGTATACATCCTGATGGTCCCAGAATACATCCTGAGAGTTCCAGTATACCCAGTATACATCCTGATGGTCCCAGTACACATCCTGATGGTCCCAGTACACATCCTGATGGTCCCAGTACACATCCTGATGGTCCCAGTATACATCCTGATGGTCCCAGTATACCCAGTATACATTCTGATGGTCCCAGTATACCCAGTATACATCCTGATGGTACCAGTATTCATCCTGATGGTCCCAGTATACCCAGTATACATCCTGATGGTCCCAGTATAAATCCTGATGGTCCCAGTATACCCAGTATACATCCTGATGGTCCCAGTATACCCAGTGCACATCCTGATGGTCCCAGTATACCCAGTATACATCCTGATGGTCCCAGTATACATCCTGATGGTCCAAGTATTCCAAGTGCACATCCTGATGGTCCCAGTATTTCCAGTGCACATCCTGATGGTCCCAGTATACCCAGTATACATCCTGATGGTCCCAATATACCAGTATACATTGTAATGGTCCCAGTATACATCCTGATGGTCCCAGTATACCCAGTATACATCCTGATGGTCCCAGTATAAATCCTGATGGTCCCAGTATACCCAGTATACATCCTGATGGTCCCAGTATACCCAGTGCACATCCTGATGGTCCCAGTATACCCAGTATACATCCTGATGGTCCCAGTATTCCCAGTGCACATCCTGATGGTCCCAGTATACCCAGTATACATCCTGATGGTCCCAGTATTCCCAGTATACATCCTGATGGTCCCAATATACCAGTATACATTCTAATGGTCCCAGTATACATCCTGATGGTCCCAGTATACCCAGTATACATCCTGATGGTCCCAGTACACATCCTGATGGTCCCAGTATAAATCCTGATGGTCCCAGTATACATCCTGTTGGTCCCAGTGCACATCCTGATGGTCCCAGTATACATCCTGATGGTCCCAGTATACCCAGTATACATCCTGTTGGTCCCAGTGCACATCCTGATGGTCCCAATATACCCAGTATACATCCTGATGGTCCCAGTATACATCCTGATGGTCCCAATATACCCAGTATACATCCAGATGGTCCCAGTATACCCAGTGCACATCCTGATGGTCCCAGTGTACCCAGTATGCATCCTGATGGTCCCAATATACCCAGTATACATCCAGATGGTCCCAGTATACCCAGTGCACATCCTGATGGTCCCAGTGTACCCAGTATGCATCCTGATGGTCCCAGAATAAATCCTGATGGTCCCAGTATACCCAGTATACATCCTGATGGTCCCAGTACACAACCTGATTGTCCCAGTATACTCAGTATACATCCCGATGGTTCCAGTATACATCCTGATGGTTCCAGTATACATCCTGATGGTCCCAGTATACATCCTGATGGTCCCAGTATACATCCTGATGGTCCCAGTATACCCAGTATACATCCTGATGGTCCCAGTATACATCCTGATGGTCCCAGTATACATCCTGATGGTCCCAGTATACATCCTGTTGGTCCCAGTATACCCAGTATACATCCTGATGGTCCCAATATACCCACTATACATCCTGATGGTCCCAGTATACCCAGTATACATCCTAATGGTCCCAGTATACCCAGTATAAATCCTGATGGTCCCAGTATACCCAGTATACATCCTGATGGTCCCAGTATACCCAGTATACATCCTGATGGTCCCAGTATACCCAGTATACATCCTGATGGTCCCAGTATACATCCTGATGGTCCCAGTATACACAGTATACATCCTGAAGGTCCCAGTATACTCAGTATAAATCCTGATGGTCCCAGTATACATCCTGATGGTTCCAGTATACCCAGTATACATCCTGATGGTCCCAGTATACCCCGTATACATCCTGATGGTCCCAGTATACATCCTGATGGTCCCAGTATACCCAGTATACATCCTGATGGTCCCAGTATACATCCTGATGGTCCCAGTATACATCCTGATGGTCCCAGTATACATCCTGATATTCCCAGTATACATCCTGATGGTCCCAGTATACATCCTGATGGTCCCAGTATACCCAGTATACATCCTGATGGTCCCAGTATACATCCTAATGTTCCCAGTATACATCCTGATGGTCCCAGTATACCCAGTATACATCCTGATGGTCCCAGTATACATCCTGATGTTCCCAGTATACATCCTGATGGTCCCAGAATACATCCTGATGGTCCCAGTGTACCCAGTACACATCCTGATGGTCCCAGTATACATCCTGATGGTCCCAGAATACATCCTGATAGTTCCAGTATACCCAGTATACATCCTGATGGTCCCAGTATACATCCTGATGGTCCCAGAATACATCCTGATAGTTCCAGTATACCCAGTATACATCCTGATGGTCCCAGTACACATCCTGATGGTCCCAGTGCACATCCTGATGGTCCCAGTATACATCCTGATGGTCCCAGTACACATCCTGATGGTCCCAGTATACATCCTGATGGTCCCAGTATTCATCCTGATGGTCCCAGTATACCCAGTATACATCCTGATGGTACCAGTATTCATCCTGATGGTCCCAGTATACCCAGTATACATCCTGATGGTCCCAGTATAAATCCTGATGGTCCCAGTATACCCAGTATACATCCTGATGGTCCCAGTATACCCAGTGCACATCCTGATGGTCCCAGTATACCCAGTATACATCCTGATGGTCCCAGTATTCCCAGTGCACATCCTGATGGTCCCAGTATACCCAGTATACATCCTGATGGTCCCAATATACCAGTATACATTCTAATGGTCCCAGTATACATCCTGATGGTCCCAGTATACCCAGTATACATCCTGATGGTCCCAGTACACATCCTGATGGTCCCAGTATAAATCCTGATGGTCCCAGTATACATCCTGATGGTCCCAGTATACCCAGTATACATCCTGATAGTCCCAGTATACCCAGTATACATCCTGTTGGTCCCAGTGCACATCCTGATGGTCCCAATATACCCAGTATACATCCAGATGGTCCCAGTATACCCAGTGCACATCCTGATGGTCCCAGTGTACCCAGTATGCATCCCGATGGTCCCAGAATAAATCCTGATGGTCCCAGTATACCCAGTATACATCCTGATGGTCCCAGTACACATCCTGATTGTCCCAGTATACTCAGTATGCATCCTGATGGTTCCAGTATACATCCTGATGGTCCCAGTATACCCAGTATACATCCTGATGGTCCCAGTATACATCCTGATGGTCCCAGTATACCCAGTATACATCCTGATGGTCCCAGTATACATCCTGATGGTCCCAGTATACATCCTGATGGTCCCAGTATACCCAGTATACATCCTGATGGTCCCAGTATACATCCTGATGGTCCCAATATACCCAGTATACATCCTGATGGTCCCAGTATACCCAGTATACATGCTGATGGTCCCAGTATACCCAGTATAAATCCTGATGGTCCCAGTATACCCAGTATACATCCTGATGGTCCCAGTATACCCAGTATACATCCTGATGGTCCCAATATACCCAGTATACATCCTGATGGTCCCAGTATACCCAGTATACATCCTGATGGTCCCAGTATACATCCTGATGGTCCCAGTATACCCAGTATACATCCTGATGGTCCCAGTATACATCCTGATGGTCCCAGTATACCCAGTACACATCCTGATGGTCCCAATATAGCCAGTATACATCCTGATGGTCCAAGTATACCCAGTATACATCCTGATGGTCCCAGTATACATCCTGATGGTCCCAGTATACATCCTGATGGTCCCAGTATACCCAGTATACATCCTGATGGTCCCAGTATACATCCTGATGGTCCCAATATACCCAGTATACATCCTGATGGTCCCAGTATACCCAGTATACATGCTGATGGTCCCAGTATACCCAGTATAAATCCTGATGGTCCCAGTATACCCAGTATACATCCTGATGGTCCCAGTATACCCAGTATACATCCTGATGGTCCCAATATACCCAGTATACATCCTGATGGTCCCAGTATACCCAGTATACATCCTGATGGTCCCAGTATACATCCTGATGGTCCCAGTATACCCAGTATACATCCTGATGGTCCCAGTATACATCCTGATGGTCCCAGTATACCCAGTACACATCCTGATGGTCCCAATATAGCCAGTATACATCCTGATGGTCCAAGTATACCCAGTATACATCCTGATGGTCCCAGTATACATCCTGATGGTCCCAGTGTACCCAGTATACATCCTGATGGTCCCAGTGTACCCAGTATACATCCTGATGGTCCCAGTATACCCAGTATACATCCTGATGGTCCCAGTATACATCCTGATGGTCCCAGTATACCCAGTATACATCCTGATGGTCCCAGTATACATCCTGATGGTCCCAGTATACCCAGTATACATCCTGATGGTCCCAGTACACATCCTGATGGTCCGTTTTTGTGGGAGGGGGAAAGGAGCGTTCTTGTGGGAGGAGGACAGGAGTGTTTTTGTGGGAGGGGGACAGGAGCGTTTTTGTGGGAGGGGGACAGGAGCGTTTTTGTGGGAGGGGGACAGGAGCGTTTTTGTGGGAGGGGGACAGGAGCGTTCTTGTGGGAGGGGGACAGGAGTGTTTTTGTGGGAGGGGGACAGGAGCGTTCTTGTGGAAGGGGGACAGGAGTGTTCTTGTGGGAGGGGGACAGGAGTGTTTTTGTGGGAGGGGGACAGGAGTGTTCTTGTGGGAGGGGGACGGGAGTGTCTTTGTGGGAGGGGGACGGGACGGAAGCGTTTTTGTGGGAGGGGGACAGGAGCGTTTTTGTGGGAGGGGGACGGGAGTGTTTTTGTGGGAGGGGGACGGGACGAGAGTGTTTTTGTGGGAGGGGGACGGGACAGGAGCGTTTTTGTGGGAGGGGGTCGGGAGCGTTTTTGTGGGAGGGGGACAGGAGCGTTTTTGTGGGAGGGGGACAGGAGTGTTTTTGTGGGAGGGGAATCCAATAACATGCAAATGTCCTCGTAAAACCTCAAAGAGCAGCCCGGCATGTTTTACCCATCTATGGTTTTTAATCTGAAATGGTGGGTTGATTAACACTTAATATTAACGTGATATAGTACTAAGTGGGATACTGAATGTCATCTAGGTCAATTAAAAGTAACAAAATAAACTAATCATTTACTGTAAACACAATCTGCTTTATTATTATTATTTTAAATAAACTGCTACACCATATATACAAAAACAGACAGTATTAAATAAAATAAAAATACAACAACAAACACTTAAATAATGATGAAAATCAACAGGCACCTAAAACAAGGTAACACAAACGGTTGATAAATAAAATATTAAGTTGAATTAGGTCTGAAAACTATGTAAAAATGTGCAAAATATAAAAAAAATAGGGAGGGAAATACAAAACACACTCCTGTAATTCAAACATTTGACTTTTATATGTACAAAACATCAGCAGCATTGAATAAAATAAACAAAGAAATATCAAATAAAATAGAAAGTTAAATATTTACGTCTGAAAACTATGTAAAAATGTCTCTTGGGGAATGTGAATGTGTCCTTTATAGGCAGTGGCCCTCTGAATACCTGTTCAGTCCTTTCTGAGTCTGACAGGAAAGAGGGACACTCAGCTGGGTCCACTGGCAGAGCTGCTGATCCCTGCTGCAAACTGGATGCTGAAGAAGACGATGACCAAAGATGAAGGACCTATAGGGAAATTAAAATAATATTTTTGGACAAAATGATTAATCTCAGAATATTCTGCAGTACACTGAGCAATTATAAAGGCTTTTGTGGGAGGGGGACAGGAGCGTTTTTGTGGGAGGGGGACAGGAGCGTTTTCGTGGGAGGGGGACAGGAGTGTTCTTGTGGGAGGGGGTCGGGAGCGTTTTTGTGGGAGGGGGACAGGAGTGTTTTTGTGGGAGGGGGACAGGAGTGTTTTTGTGGTAGGGGGACAGGAGTGTTTTTGTGGTAGGGGGACGAGACAGGAGCGTTTTTGTGGGAGGGGGATAAGAGCGTTTTTGTGGGAGGGGGACAGGAGTGTTTTTGTGGGAGGGGGACAGGAGTGTTTTTGTGGGAGGGGGACAGGAGCGTTCTTGTGGGAGGGGGACAGGAGTATTTTTGTGGGAGGGGGACAGGAGTGTTTTTGTGGGAGGGGGACAGGAGTGTTTTTGTGGTAGGGGGACAGGAGCGTTTTTGTGGGAGGGGGACAGGAGCGTTTTCGTGGGAGGGGGACAGGAGTGTTCTTGTGGGAGGGGGACGGGAGCGTTTTTGTGGTAGGGGGACGGGACAGGAGCGTTTTTGTGGAAGGGGGACAGGAGGGTTTTTGTGGGAGGGGGACAGGAGCGTTTTTGTGGTAGGGGAACGGGACAGGAGCGTTTTTCTGGGAGGGGGACAGGAGCATTTTTGTGGGAGGGGGTCGGGAGCGTTTTCGTGGGAGGGGGACAGGAGTGTTCTTGTGGGAGGGGGTCGGGAGCGTTTTTGTGGGAGGGGGACAGGAGTATTTTTGTGGGAGGGGGACAGGAGTGTTTTTGTGGGAGGGGGACAGGAGTATTTTTGTGGGAGGGGGACAGGAGTGTTCTTGTGGGAGGGGGTCGGGAGTGTTTTTGTGGTAGGGGGACGAGACAGGAGCGTTTTTGTGGGAGGGGGACAGGAGTGTTTTTGTGGGAGGGGGACAGGAGTGTTTTTGTGGGAGGGGGACAGGAACGTTCTTGTGGGAGGGGGACAGGAGTATTTTTGTGGGAGGGGGACAGGAGTATTTTTGTGGGAGGGGGACAGGAGTGTTCTTGTGGGAGGGGGACAGGAGTATTTTTGTGGGAGGGGGACAGGAGTGTTTTTGTGGGAGGGGGACAGGAGTATTTTTGTGGGAGGGGTAAAGGAGTGTTCTTGTGGGAGGGGGACAGGAGTATTTTTGTGGGAGGGGGACAGGAGTGTTTTTGTGGGAGGGGGACAGAAGTGTTTTTGTGGTAGGGGGACGAGACAGGAGTGTTCTTGTGGGAGGGGGACAGGAGCGTTTTTGTGGGAGGGGGACGAGACAGGAGTGTTCTTGTGGGAGGGGGACAGGAGTGTTCTTGTGGGAGGGGGACAGGAGTGTTTTTGTGGGAGGGGGACAGGAGTGTTTTTGTGGTAGGGGGACGAGACAGGAGTGTTCTTGTGGGAGGGGGACAGGAGTGTTTTTGTGGTAGGGGGACGAGACAGGAGCGTTCTTGTGGGAGGGGGAGGGGAGCGTTTTTGTGGGAGGGGGACAGGAGCGTTTTTGTGGGAGGGGGACGAGACAGGAGTGTTCTTGTGGGAGGGGGACAGGAGTGTTCTTGTGGGAGGGGGACAGGAGTGTTTTAGGGGGAGGGGGACGGGAGGAGCAATTATAAAGGCTGTTTTGTTGTTAACTCACCAGATACAGCTGAGGGTGCAGAGATGACAGTGGGTACAGTGGATGGAGCAGAGGATAGAGATGGACCTGAGATGATATTATTACATCTTAATGAGATCATCTGACTAGAAATTAAATATATATGGTGACAGTTTTTCGATTACCTGATTCATCAGCCTGGGCTGCACCTGAGGAGCAGGAAGGAAGGATGGAGCGAAGGAAACAAAGAAGGAAAGAAGTAAGAAAGGAAGAAAGGAAAAGAATACAAGGAAGGAAGGAAGGGAAGAAGGGAAGAAAGGAAGGAAGGAAGGAAGGAAAACACACACACCACACATAGTAACACACACACAGTAACACACACAGTAACACACACACACACATACACACAGAGACACACACGGAGATAGACACACACACAGCAACTAACACACACACTCACACACAGTAACACACTCAGTAACACACACACACACACACACACACACACACACACACATACAGTAACACACAGTAACACACACACAGTAGAAGATATGACAAACACAAAGGAGGAAATCCAATGAAATCAGGGACCATCAAGACTGTAAGAAAAACTTTAACTAGCATCATTCATTATTAAAACCATGATGACAAAGTTTGTATAACTCAACATAAACCTACTAACTTCAACACACAGGTTTCTCCACCCTGAAGTTAGACTTTAATCACATCACTGAAACCCCCCCCCCCCCCCTCAACATATTTCATTTAACTCAGAGGATTTGTTGCAATGCCAATAAAATAAAAAGAGTTTATGAGTTTTTAATGATTGAGTGACTAACACACACACACACACACAGAGTAACACACACATAGTAACACACACATACAGTAACACACAGTAACACACACACACACAGAGTAACACACACATAGTAACACACACATACAGCAACACACAGTAACACACACACACACACACACACACACACACAGTAACACACACATACAGTAACACACAGTAACACACACAGAGAGAGACACACACACACACACACACACACAGAGAGACACAGAGAGACACACACACAGTAACTAACACACAGTAACTAACACACACACAGTGACACACACACACACAGTAACACACACACACACAAACAGTAACACACACACACAGAGACACACACATACACACACACACAGTAACACACACACACACATACACACACACACACACACACACACAGTAACACACACACAGATACAGTAACACACAGTAACACACACACACAGAGACACACACAGTAACACACACAGACAGACAGACACACACACACACACACACACACAGAGACACACACAGTAACACACACACACACACACACACACACACACACACACACACACACACAGAGAGAGACACACACCGTAACACACACACACATACAGTAACACACAGTAACATATACACACACACACACACACACACACACATACAGTAACACACAGTAACATATACACACACACACACACAGTAACACACACACAGTAACACACACACACACACACAGAGAGACACACACAGTAACTAACACACACACTCACAAACAGTAACACACACACACATACAGTAACACACACACAGAGACACACACACAGTAACACACACACACAGACACACACACACATACACACACAGTAACACATACAGTAACTAACACACACATACACAGTAACACACACACAGAGAGACACACACACAGTAACACACAGTAACACACACACACACACATGAGTGATTTTGAGCTCCTGACATGACCTGAACATCCTTTAAAATGACTCATAATTAGTCTCTGCACCAGTGGCGATTGCTCTGAGACAACAAGGGAAGCTCAGCTTCCCCTAAAATTTCATCAAATAAATTGTCACAACTGTCATATTAAATTCACACTAAAATTATATTTACATCAAACCTTCACTTGAATGCGTTCAATTTTACAACTATGACATCCTGTAACCAGCTGTTTATTGCCAACGCTGTTATTTTCCAACGTGATTTCCCTATCACACACTTGCAGTCCGCTGCGGACGCTGAGCGTCTCTGGTGGTCAATGAAGCTTCTCCCAACAGCTGTTTTGGCTAGGGCGGGACAAGCCAGGATAAGACGCTCATTGGATAATGCGACAAACTCGTCCCGCCCCTGGACGCTGAGCGTCTCTGGCGGTCAATGGAGCAGTGGGCGGGGTCGGACGCTCTGCTGCTGTATGATGATTGGATGAAATGTTTTATAGAGCTCAAAGCCCTTGACAGACAGCTTTGGATAGGCTGACTCTTAGTGTAGTTTTGACTTTCTCGCTAAATCTGGCGACTTTCCAACTCTTCTTGGCGACTTTTTTTCTCAAAGGTGACTATCGACATATCTAGCGAGTTTTTCTGGTGTTATTAGAGAGTTTTCTGATGTTTTGGAGACTCTGACATGAAAGCACGTATCACTCTGTCCTCAACGAGCAGCGGGTGCTGCTGTGAGCCCTGCCCCCGTCCCAAAGCACTCAGTCAGGTTCACAGCAGCCTCGTACAGCAGTCCCAGTTGCAGTCCGAGCAGAGAGGAGAGTTACATTGCAAAATGGTACAGAAAACAATATTATTGGTCTAATTAATTAGATTAGATTAGGTCTTATATATTAAATATGAATTAACACGTTTATGTTGAATAATTCAGGTGTTAAGTGTTTGTGTGTTGATGTGGTTCTATGGCATAGATGAAGCATACAACAGCCTCAATTAAACACTCCTTTTATTGTAACTGCCTCGCTTCAATATGACAAGTTTTATAATGAAGATGTAAAGTGAGCTTCCCCTGTTTAAAACACCAGCAGCCGCCACTGCTCTGCACCAATTCACATTCATAAATACCCCATTATGTAACACACACACACAGTAACACACACACACACACACACAGTAACACACACACACACACACAGTAACTAACACACATTCATAAATACCCCATTCATAAATATTTGATTAGTCTTAGAAGACGCTGTTCCGCCTACGGGACGGACCGGATATTAGGAGGTAGCCACAAGTTCTTCTGAATGTTTTAAACAGCAACCCTTAAACATATATATTCATGCCGTACATTGTTAGAAAGCTTAGATTGTCCTGATTCATTCAAGACCACTCACGACTTATATGGTTGCTCACAGCCGTAATAGTATTAGCGGTTAGCTCGGCTAGCCACTCAGCTAAAGTAAGCTAACAGCTATAATGCTACATACCTTCAAAGTCTTCCCTTTATCCACAACGATCATCTTATGACTCAGGACTTCCTGTACAGCTCGCCAAGTATCCATTCTGCTGAAATATGAAATCCGTTTCCTTCTAAAACAAATACTTTCCTCAATATGTCAACATGTATTTAGTCCAACACGTAATGTAACACACGCGGAACAAACCAGAACAAACAATGTAAAGTCCCTTTTACGTCATTTCCTGAACTGAACGTTCATCTGAGGGACACGTGACCATAGACATATATACGTAGACGCCGCATTGACTGTGGAGAGGCGTGCCTAAAGCGCCGCCATCTTGGTACGGGGTTAGCAGAGACAGTACTACATGTATGTCTACGGAGGTAAGAGGTACTCCACAGTCTAAAAGTAGAATTATTCACTGAAATGTCGACCAATCTCCAAACGGTAGTGCAGCATTATATGCAGTCATTCGTATGCTGTCAGAATTTACCATTACCATTAATTTATAAGTTATAATTTATAAGTATAATATACTAATACACACATTCATGCAGCACCACAGCAAGTTCATTCAAGCGCTTCATAAACACTCAGAAGTTATAAAGCAAGCATTTATGTAGGCCTACCGGTTTATTTCGTGGAAATGCTGGCTTTAAATAAACAGGATGTGAAATTATCGATTAAGTGTATACATAGCGTTAGCATTAGCGTTAGCATTAGCGTTAGCATTAGCGTTAGCATTAGCATAGCTCGCTAAGATAGCTTATCTTTTTAACTGTATGAGGACAATGTTATCTAGGATCAGCGATCGAGGATACATACAGTCCATATTATCGCTCAATTTAAAAGCAATATGACCAATTTGCAGCCATTTTATTAATTAAAGAGATATTAGGAAAGATACGTTCACTTTTCTTCTGAAGTTAGCATATACACTGTGTGTTTCCATGGTCACAAAAACACTTGCTGTAGAGTTATCAGGACTGTGGTTGGTTGTTAATGTTAAATTGCTGTTTACTTAACCTTTTTTGTCCTTTTTACAGATCATTGATCCACATCATTTATCAAGTAAGCAAGTCTTTAAAGTACTTTATGCCTTATTTTTGTTTCTTTTTAATATCTGAATCTGCACACCACTTGCACAATGACATGTACAGTAACAGCTATTTAACTGACAGTTTGTGTTTTGCTTGTGTTTTCTGTTTTAGATGCCCTGACACTACAAATGGGGACAGCAAACGAATTAACCTTTTCTCAGGCAGATCAGAAGAGGCTGCATTACACCCCAGACCAGTCAGGAGGGATTGGACTCCCTTAGAAGCTGTGAAATTTATTGATTAAATAAATGACTGTTTAAAAAACAATTGTGTGGATTTGTCATTTGCTATTAGAGAAAAACCTGTTTAATAAGGCCCATCATATTTAGGCCTATGTCCATAACACCCTGACTGTAGATAAAGCAGGATTTGTATTATTAGCCTATTTTTATAAAGGCATATTTAGTAATTATTATAGTTTAATATTATTATATTTAATATTGAAATATCATTGAAAGCACGTTGATCTATGGTTAAGTTGAAATTTCAACATTGTTTCAACATTTGTGTTAGTTGAAATACCATTGAAATTCTGTTGATCTTCAGTTAGAAAATCAACATTTCAATATTAATTGAGGGTGCAAAAATGATGTTGAATCAACATCAGAGTTCAACGTTGTTTCAATGACTTAACATTGACAAAACAATGTTGATTTAACATTGTTTCAATGACTCTGCTATCTGGGACTAATTCAATGATGATAGTAATATAATTATAATGATAATGAAAATATGATAATAGCAATATAATTATAATAGTGGTGATAATAATAATAATATAATGATAATAGCAACAAAATTATACTAATAGTAATAATAATAATATAATGATAATAGCAACATAATAATAAAAATAATAATCAAATGAAATGTAACCCTACAAGCATTTCCTAAATAAAGACTTGAACACATCTAAACGTTTTCTGGGTTCCTTTTGTTCTACTTATGTCTTTATCTGTCTGTCTGTCTGTCTTGACAATTCAGCAATTTTATTTATTTATTTTTATTACCATTCAGCGATGTATGAGCACTTTTTAATAGTGCAAACCATGGTGCAAACAGTCATTCCTCTATAGACGTAATGCGCTGCAGGGGCGAGTGGCCCCGTACCAAGATGGCAGCCGTGTAGGCACGTCACTCCAATCGTCAGCAGCAGTCAATGCGGCGTCTACGTATATATGTCTATGCACGTGACCATAGACATATATACGTAGACGCCGCATTGACTGTGGAGAGGCGTGCCTAAAGCGCCGCCATCTTGGTACAGGGCAGAGCATGACGTCCGTGAGCCAATGAGAACATGTGACCGACGACAACGACAACGTGGGTTTGATTGACAGCTGTTGTATTTTTTATTTGGTTTTTTTTCAACTTTATTTAAAGTCGTAATAACAATATTTCAGTCTTTCAGCTCACAATACAATACAACAAGTCACAATTTATATGACAATACAACAACTGAAGTTCAAAGATTAACATTAAAGTACGTAAGAAAAGAAATAAGAAAAGAAATAAATAAATGGTGACAGACTTGTATTCTATAAAAAAAATTAGATTTAGTGACAGATTATTTAAACATTTCTAAATATATATTCATCGTAGATATACATTTCTTATTTGAAATTAAGTCTAGAGACTTGAAATAAAAATCAAGTTCAATCAGAAATAATTTAAATAAAGGTGCAGAATTTTGAAATTTACATTTATGAATATGAAACTTTCCTAATAAAATAAAAAGGTTTACTATAGTACATAATTTATTTTCTTTGAAATCAAAATAAGTGATAATGTCCTTCCCCTCGATGTTGATTTTGTATTTTGTTTTGCATAATATATAATTCTCAAGTTCTTTCCAAAATGTAATACTATGTGAACAACCATAAAACAAATGGGTTACATGTTCAAGTTCAATTTCACAAAAAGTACATTTGTTATCGATGTCAAGGATTGACAGCTGTTGTAGCCAATAGACTTTTTCAGTGAATGACGTAATAGCCTTTTAGCCAATAGTATGAGGTTTCCAACCAGTGTATGACACCATGACACGACGCTATCAGTTTGGTTGTCCATAAACAAACGGCATTATTACCCGTTTAAGACCCATTTATGTGCAACGTTTTAAAATAGGGGTTTTGATGCAGGATAAGAAGAGAGATATGCTATTATAACACGTTAATTATTTTGGCGAAATATTTTATCCATAGATGTAGATTTTCAAAAAGCACACCACTGTTTTTACTTTTTTTAAATGAGATGTTTATTTTTAAAAAGTCCTTAAAACATATCAAAACGAAACAAGCCTTATGTGTTTATGAAAGTTTAACTACCTTAATTCTAGACTAACTCTGACTGTGTATTTTTTTTTTTTTTTTTCATTTGTATGTTGTTGTCTTTGTTCTATCACCTTATGTTGGTGGTCAGTTATGTAGTGTTTGCTTGGTCTTTTTGGCCACAAGTTGATAGAAATATTTTTAATTTTGTCTATGTAATGCCGGATTTTGTTAATAAATTTTGAGATTGGAAGAAAAAAAAAAAAATTATGCGCAACGTTAAATACGGACACAGACGAAGCCTTCTGTCCGTGCTCTGCGTTCATTTCCTCCGTATTTCTGCACGTTTCCATAAAGCTTACGGATACGGACCAAACGGAGCAGTACCACTGGAAACCATGGGGGGGCAGTGTTGCTGTCACTACTCGATATGTAGCTCTAGTGAGACACGAAGAAGAAATAACAATTGAGGAACTTTTTGAGGAAAGGTTTTGTGAGTTGGTTAGAAACTTTAAACATATCGTTTTGGTCTTTTATGCAAGAGGAACATTAACAATATCTCCTCCACAGTCGCCATGTTTGTTTTTTGCCAGCAACTGTGAGGACATTTTCAGGCTTTATGTATAATTTCGCTTGTGTCCATTTAATAAACTGGGCTAAAAGTGTAATTATTTTTAATCTGGTCACCAAATGCTTGACATACCAGTTTCTCCTTTTAATTCTGAATCCACACATACCTCATATGTTAAAATTGGATAATCCAGCCAAAAGTTATAGCAGTTTACATATTTTGCGGCGCCCCCTAGAGGGCTTTTTTTATCTGTGTGTTTGACACACGGACCAAAATTGTTCTATAGACCCTTAACTTCAACTTAGAAGTGGAAACCAAACTTTAACATCAATTTGAAATGACTGAGTCTTAAGCAACCCCACTAATGTTATTGTAAAGGCAAAGGAAACAACCTCATCATTCTAACCTCTGCCACTCTTTGTCAATAAGAATCACACAGATACTTTTACAAGAATCCTGAGAGTGTTTCCTTTCCAATGATACCAGACATACAAATAACATAAACATAAAAAGAGGTGCGTGTTTTAAGAGGTTAAAAAAGACATTCATAATCACTATATTATGGCCCAGGAGACTACTAGAATATGATTAATATAACAACATGTTTTCAATACTGATTTTTATTTTTCAGTACTGCAGTATTATAGTGATGTAGTATGCAGTAACCCATTATGCTAGTTAGCTTTGATGCTAATCTGACTAGCTTTGTGCTAAGCTAGCTAGCTGTTCCTTTAACGTGCTTTTAGCTGCTAATTAGAAACCATTTAATCAGCTGGATAACGTTAGCTTTCATTATCTGCCAACCTTTGTCATTTAGAGTGAAACTAAAATAAACATTAGCGTTTGTGTGGCTAATGTTAGCGTAGTTAATAATAGTTGTAGTAATAATAATATAATGATGAGTTAATAACAGGACAGTTAAATTTCGTTAAATGAAATGAAACCAGTTAAACATCTTTCTTTCTTTCAAAATTCTTTTTATTGAGTTTTCCTTGGATGCATTTTAACAGAAAATGTCAGGGCACGAGGGATTCACTTCAACATATAGGAAATAAGTAAATAAAATAAATCAATTTGTAATCAAAGTAAAAACAATGCCAAGATCATACAGAATCAAATCATACCAAAACAATGCAAGTTAAATAAAATATATGAAAGAAATGTGGGGGGGGGGGGGATAAAACAAAACCAACCTTCACAAAAAAAGGGGGGGGGGCAGAAGAGACAAATACAAACACACAGGGAGGGAAAACAAAGACGGGGGAAGGGCTGGGGTTGGGGGGTCCAGTTGCGCATTCAGTCACTCGTCCTCAGCTAGGGTATAGCTACAGTGGGTCCGATGAAAGCCTATTACTCCAACTGAAGTCCATCTAACCGCTTCACAAATTCGACAACGCCATCCCACGTCCTATGGAAATTCTGAAGAGCACCACTAACAGTATACCTGATCTTTTCTAATTTGAGATTACACATGATACTCCTGATGAGATGTGTGTGGGTGGGTGGAGCAGAATTTTTCCAATTTAGTAAAATCAACCGCCGTGCTAGTAAGGAGGAGAATGCCAAAGCCCTGCGCTGCCAGGAGGTCAAAGATGTGTTTCCTGCGGTTACCCCAAAGATGGCCATAAGGGGACAAGGAGTAACAGTTTTCTTAAATATTTTAGAAAATGAATCAAAGAAAGAGTACCAAAACCTATCTAAGTCGGGGCAACCCCAGAACATATGATATAAAGTCGCAGGAAGCATTTTGCATCTGTCACACAGGGGGTCAATGTCTGGGTAGATTCTTGTCAGGGCAGTCTTACAATAATGTAAGCGGTGCAATACCTTGAACTGGATAAGACTGTGATGTGCACATATGGATGAAGAGTGTACACGATCCAAAGCTGCGTCCCAAATGTCATCCGAGATGTTAAAACCAAGCTCTTCCTCCCAGTGTTGTTTGATGATAGTTAAAGAGGGCATGTTAATTGAAATTATGTATTCGTAAACTTTGGCCAGCCTACCCTTTTGAGAGTGTAAAAGCATGTTAATAATATGATCCAGATGAGTTTTAGGTGGGAGAGAGGGAAAATCTGGGAATTTCTTCCTAATAAAGTCCCTCACCTGCAAGTATTGAAAAAAAGGAGACCGTGGGAGAGCAAATTTTTCTTTAAGTTGTGTGAAACTGGCAAAAACACCATCTATATACAAGTGCTCCAGTTTTTGGATGCCCTTATCATGCCAGGTTTTAAAAGCAGAGGAATGGCTAGAAGGGGGGAATAAGGGGTTGTAAGAGAGCGGGGAGAAAAGAGAGATGCTCTGCAGACCAAAGGAAAGTTTAAACTGTCTCAGAATTCTCAAAGAGTGCCACACAACAACAATACGTTTGGGGATTGAAACTGGAAGCGGAAGCAACGCCCCTAAGAGAGCAGAGAGGGAGTACGGATGACAAAGGGAGGCCTCGATATTGACCCATGCCGGACAGTTTGCACTGTCAGAGGATAAAAGCCAAAAGGACATGTTGGTTAAGTTCGACGCCCAATAATATAGTTGAAAATTAGGGGCAGAAAGGCCCCCAAGCCGCTTAGGTCTCTCAAGGAACTCTTTACGTATGCGTGCACGTTTACCTGCCCAGATAAAGTCAGAAATGAGTCGTTGTAAAGTCTTAAAGAATGAGCAAGTAATAAAAATAGGAAGACATTGAAATAAATAAAGAAATTTAGGGAGAATGTTCATCTTAACTGAATTAAGTTTGCCAATTAAGGAAAGAGGTAGGGCTGCCCATCGTGCAAAGTCAGCTTTACAGCGCTCAAGAAGAGGAGTAAAATTAGCCTGAAATGGTTTGGAGTATGTCCGAGTGATGGTCACACCAAGATATTTAAATGAGTCCTTTACAATCTTAAATGGTATATCAATTTGCAGAGGGTGTGAGGGTGTTATGGGAAAATATTCGCTCTTATTCAGATTAAGTTTGTAGCCTGAGATGGCCCCGAAAGAACTGAGCAGAGATAAGACGTGAGGGAGAGTGGTATCAGGATTAGAGAGAAAAAGAAGGAGGTCATCAGCATAGAGAGAAACTTTATGCGTCTGACCACCCCGAGTGATTCCCTCTATCCTATCATCTTGTCTCAAAGCTATGACAAGGGGCTCAATAGCAATTGAAAATAAGAGGGGACTTAAAGGGCACCCCTGTCTAGTGCCTCTACCTAAATAGATATGGTCAGACATTTGATAGTTGGTAAGTACAGAAGCCATGGGTGATGTATATAAAAGCCTGATCCAAGAAATGAAATTATGACCGAAACCAAACTTTTCTAAAGCAAAAAAAAGATAATCCCATTCGACGCGATCAAAAGCCTTTTCTGCGTCAAGCGAAATTACAGCCTCAGCACCTGAATGTTGGGAAGGCGTATGCAAGATATTGAGCAGACGTCGTACATTACAAAATGACTGTCTACCACGGATGAAACCAGTTTGGTCATTAGAAATGATGGAGGGAAGTAACTTCTCCAAACGGAGACCTAAGGCTTTAGCAAGAATCTTAAAGTCCTGATTAAGGAGGCTTATAGGTCGGAAAGAGGAGCAGCACTGAGGATCCTTGTCCTTTTTCAAGAGGAGTGAGATAGTGGCGTGATATAAAGTCGGAGGAAGGGTTTTTGTTTGAAAGGACTCAGTATACATCGCATGCAGAAGGGGTACTAATTTGTCAGAAAACTTTTTATAAAAGTCGGCTGGAAAGCCGTCCGGGCCAGCAGCCTTCCCGCTCTGCATAGAAGCAATAGATTTTTTTATAAACTCGGGGGTGAGAGTCTCTTCAAGGAATAAAACATCATCAGAGCTAACTTTGGTCTGGGTTAAGCTGTGATTCAGAAGCATAAAGACTTGAGTAAAAACTTTTAAACTCATCGTTGATGAGCTTATGATCAGAAGTGATAGAGCCCGAGATTGTTTTTATAGAGGGAATGGTACGAGAGGCGGCTTTTTGACGAAGCTGATGGGCTAAAAGTCTAGTAGGTCTATCCCCATCTTCATATAATTTATGGCGGGACTTAAGTAGTGACTCCTCTGCGCGCTGAGTTGTTAAGAGGTCAAATTCTGTTTGTAAAGCGATCCTATCTTTAAGGAGTTCGGGAGTAGGATTTACTGCATATTGCTGGTCTAAACGGAGAATGGAGGAGGTGAGGTCAGAGATTCTACTTTTTCGAAGTTTATTTACATGTGATGTATAAGAAATGATTTGTCCTCACAGAAAAGCCTTCAAAGCTTCCCAGCGGATACCTGATGAGGTATCAGCCACAGGATTAGTCAAAAGAAATGCGTCAATTTGGTTAGAGACATAGGTGACGAACTCAGGGTTTGAGAGGAGAAGAGGGTTAAAGCGCCATGACCTACTTGGAGGTCTTTCCTGTAAAGCGAGTTCAAGTTTGAGAGGTGAGTGGTCCGAAACAACAATACCCTGGTAATCACAAGCTCTGATAGAACCCAGTAAAAAAGCATCAATAAAGAAATGATCGATCCGTGAAAATGAATTATGTACAGAGGAAAAGAAAGAGTAGGATCTGGAGTTAGGGAATTTGAAACGCCAAGGGTCCACATAATTATAGGTCTCCAGGAATGATTTAACTACCTTAGATGATTTGGAAGTAGGATAAGGTTTATTGGAGGAACGATCACGGACCGGGTCTAGAACTAAATTAAAATCACCACCAAGGATTAGATGATGTGTGTCTAAATTTGGTATAGAACTGAAGAGGTTATTAAAAAAATTAACATCATCCCAGTTAGGGGCATAGATGTTAACCAGTGCAAGGGCTGTGTTATACAGGGTGCCAAAGACCATCACGTGTCGACCATAGGAGTCTGAAATGACGCTGGATACAGAAAAAGAAACATCTTTATGGATGAGGATGGCAGTACCTCTGCTTTTAGAATGAAAGTTGGAGTGGAACATCTGCCCCACCCACCCCTTCCTGATCCTAAAATGGTCTAATGTACGAAGATGTGTCTCTTGCAAAAAGGCAATGCCTGTTTCCAGGTGTTGAAGATGGTCAAGTACACGCTTTCTTTTAACGGGATTGTTCAGACCATTCACATTCCAGCTGACCAGATTAGTATGCAGCTTCCTAGATAGAGTGCTCATTGGTGTAATTACCTTTCACCGAGGTGAGGGAGTAGCGATAACTGGACCTGAGGGTGGGGGAGGGTGGGGTGGGGAAGAGGAAGAGGAGGGGTGGACAGAGACGCAACAACAAAGAACACATCAAAAGAAAAAGGGAAAAAAATAGGTATCACGAGAACCAAACACAAGAAAACATGACTAAACTGACGTGAATGCACTTCACCCCCCCAAATGGGGTGAAGGCAACCTACCCTACAACACTTCGTAATTGTATGTATATATATACTGTGATGCCGGTTAAGCAGCATCCTGGCTAAATAGAAAACAAACAGGAAAACAGCAAACTTTTTTTTTTTTCCATAAATGACTAATGTATTAGAGAATTAGCTAGATCTTTAAACCAAAGATAATAACAACAACAACAACAACAATCAAGGTCATTAAAGACCAAAATCAGAGCTCAAAAGTATATAGAGGTGAGAGGAAACAAACAGAAAAAACAATAATAATACTACTAATAATAACAATTTAGATGGCATAAAAAAGAAAATGAAAAAAAAACCCCACACTTAATGTTTTAGGCTGGGGAAATAATTCTGCAAAGGGAGTGTAAATTGAATAGAACCAATCCGAAGAACTAAGACACTGGGCATTACTGTAAAACTAAGTGGAGTAATGAAGAATAATTAAAAGCACAGTGGAAGGGTACTGGACAACTACTCCCAGTATGAACTAATAAAAGCAAAGTGCATAAGACCTCTATCCCCATCTCAATCTCAGTCGAGCTTCTCTTTTTTTTCCTTCCTCCCACACAATTTCTCCTCTTTTCCCCCTCTCCAGACATGTGGCAGTATCACAGCGACCAAATTAACATGAAACCAAAACAGCTGGACTTGCAGTCTCTTTAGCTGGGGACATCTGCCGTGCGTCTTTCTTTTTAAGTTAACAAAAAAAAAAAAAAAAAAAAAAAGGAGAGGGGGGGACATAGTACTAGTTCACGCTCATCTGAGCAGGACGTTATCATGCCAGTATCGAAACGAAAAGAACTGTAAATGTACATGTGCACAGAAAACCATACGTGAAGGCAGGCGGCAGTTAATATTAGAGAGAGAACAATAGAAAAAGGTTAAACGTGCCGCCGCAAAACAGTCCAATGTACACTATTAACAACTAACACACAAGGGGTCGCTTTTGACAAACTGTAACACGGCTAACCTCACTGAAGGGGAATAACCCATCTAAGCTATTTAGTGCATACCGACTGCGGTGGGAATCCGACTCAAAGTTTATACATTTTAAGCATACACAAACAGTCATGTCACAAAACGCCATCTGGGTGGCAAACGGATTTGGTTAAGCCATGTTAGCTCACCGCTATTGAGAAGTCAAGTGTCAGCTGCACTGATGGAGTCTCCGGAGGACGCTGGCATATGTTGATCAATGAAGCCGAGAGCCTCTGCTGGCGCGGTGAAGCTCACCTTCTGGTTGTCCCACATGAAAACCAGACGGGCGGGATGGTAGAGACGGAAGGTGATGTTAGCCTGGTGAAGTCTACCTCCGGGCTGACATCGGGAAAGAAGTGAATCCGCTTGTCTCGATACAGAATCGGCCCCTCATGGCGGCTGGCGAGACGCAGCACCAATTCGCGTACTCTGTAGCTGTGCATCCGAACCAGAAGTGGTCTTGGCTTGGCATCAGCTGGTGGTTTGGGTGCGGCGGTTCGGTGGACGCGGTCAATGATAATGGGCATTTCAAAGGCATTGGGGCCAAAAATTTCACGGAGGAGGTTACACACAAAATCAGCCGGTTTAGGCAACTCCACAGATTCGGGCAGGCCAATAATACGGATATTCTCTCTCCGTGTGTAATTGCTCAGGTAATCAAGTTGTTTCTTCATGGCCTCGTTTTCCTTCGTTAGCCGAGCTACCGTCTCACCTAGCCCAGTGAGCTGGTCACAAGCATCGGTCAGGGACTCCTCCACATCTTGAATCTTTTTTCCGTGAACATCAACTGTCCGCTGTAGAGCTGAAATAGCAGCGCCACACTCTTTCTGAAAGTTTGCAAGTGACTCGAGATTTTCGTTCTTCAACTTGTCGATGGTGGCTTGGAAATCAGCGGCGGCGTCCATGACCGTGGGTGAGGGGGAGCACAAGCTAGGTTGCTTAGCTACATTAGCCGTGGAATCGGAGTCAGCCGTGGAGTGCATATTATCTTTAGTCTTCTGTCTCGTCTCTGGCATATTTCCAGACTCTTAAGTCTCTTCCAACCTTGAGATGAAAATAACTCGGTAAAAGTTTGCAAAAGCACGAATAAAATGTTTTTTTCAGCAGGAGCTGCGAGGAAACCGTCTAGCACACTCGCATGCTTAACCCCCAGATAAACATCTTACTGACATTATTCCACTTTTACATTTGGGGACAAAATGAAATAAAAGTTCTACAGTTTCATTCTCAGGATGTCAGATATTCTTTTTCAGGGTATAAAATTCTCGACATTTATGGTTTAATATCTTTAAAATATGTCATTAATATGTAATATGTTGTAATGTACAAAAATAGTAGATGACAGTAGAGACTCGTCAGCTGTTCATCAGGCTGTTTAACGTTAGCTAGCGGAGGTGTCGCTCTTGTTGCTATGGTAACCTGTAATTGAAGGAAGCGTGTTTGGACCCTGCAGAGCTCCAGCAGGAAACAAGAGACTCCATTAAAGTTTGATTTATTTCTGAAGGTTCAACTTAAACCTCCTGCCTCCTCATATGGAGATGACATTAAACTTCACTCTGCTGAACTTTGACCTGCTGTCCTCGTTCATAAACACCTCTTTGTGCCACCTAGTGGTCAAAAAAGCACATTACACATTAATCAGTGTAGAAACCAGATGGCTTCTTGGCCAAATCAATCAGCTGATGCCAGATAAAAGTGAAGCAGGAACAAAACCTGTTTAATAATGTTTAATTGATATGAATTTGACTCATTTTAGCAACAAGCTACGACACTGCTAATCAGGGCGTTTGAGGACGTTGGGACTTTATTATCATCGGTGTAAATGTGAGGAAATAAATCGTTTTATACACTGATGAATTAATGGTGTTACAGTAAAATAATCATTGGATCCTGACAGTAACAACAGCAGAGTCAACTGAGACTAATCAATGAATCATGTAGAAGGAAAAATAACTGAGTGTTTGAGTCTGAGACAGATCTGCTTCACAGTGCAGAGTGTGTGTGATGTTTGATTTCAGCGGCTGATCTTCAGTCAGCAGAGTTTCTGTCCACAGGAGAGACTCTCCCTCCTACAGAGGAACCAGAGAGACTCTCCCTCCTACAGAGGAACCAGAGAGACTCTCCCTCCTACAGAAGAACCAGAGAGAGACTGAACCAAACCATGACCAGACTGCAAACCCAGCATACAGAGGTTGAGTGAATGTGGTGTTGAAGGTGTGGAGGTGGATCAGTGTGTCAGAGGAGACTCTGTAGAAGGACAGAGTGCCAGCAGGACAGTCCACATACACTGCTACTCTGTTAGAGACAGAGGAGGAGGAGGAGGAGGAGGAGGAGGAGGAAGAGGAGGAATAGGAGGGGATGTTTGTTTCTCTGTTATTGTGACACACAGAATAACGACCAATAACATCAGAGCAGCTCAGACTCCAGGACTGATCATTTCTTCCAAACCAACAGTCAGCACTGCGTCCTTTCCTGTTGATTCTTCTGTAACTCACTGATACATAAATGTCTCCGCTCCACTCGACCTCCCAGTAACAGCGACCAGTCAGAACATTTCTACACAGCAGCTGAGGACAGTAGTCAAATCTGTCTGGATGATCAGGATATGACTGATACTTCTTTACACGTGTCACCTTCCTGTTGTTATCAGACAGTTTGAGTCCTCTGCTCACTGTGTTTGGATCCAGTTCCAGTTCACAGGCATCTGATGGAGAGAATGAGACACAATACAGCTGCATTTTATCATCTGTTGATTTATGAACTACTTTACTGAAACCATTCAAACTTAAAGTGTCTCCATGACGACTGTGTTTGCCTCATACCAGCAGACAGAAGCAGGTGTGCACACAGTCACACAGTCTGATAACAAAGGCTGCATCTCAACTCTCTTATTTCATATTTCCTCCTCCATCCTGCCTGAACAGGAAGTAGTTCTGGTCCTCCATTTAACGTTGGTCCCAAGTCTTTCTACAGTATTTCTGCTCTGAGGAAACGTGAGAGCAGCCTTCACTCAAGTCTTTTAGCGGCTCACACGCCTCCTTATTTATTGATGAGCTGCTGCAGCTGATCACACTGATCTGATTCATCACAACATCTCTGCTGTTTCATACTGAAGTGGAGACACATTACACATCAGCTCAACTCAATCATATTTACATTTCATCTCCTGTGATTGGTTGTTGATGAGGTCACTGATGTTTGGTTATTGGTCTCTGACCTCAGGGAGGCAACACCTAATTATTCATTCATATTCATGTTTTTATTGATTTTTAATGATTATCTTTGATAACTATTACTTATTGCTGATAATCAAACCTGCTCCTACTGAGTCCCAACAACTGAGACATCACTGAGGAAGACCATGAGATGTGACTGAAAGCTTTGGACATACAGAGTAAGTGAACCTTTACCAGTTCAGTTAGAACATGAACAGTCAACATGACAGTGATATTCAGTAATATTCATGTTTGTTCATCAGGTTTGGTGTAAAGTGAAGGTCTTTGCACATCAAGTCTGTTATTTTCATCTCAAACTGTCGTCTGTTACAAACACATTTTAGTCCAAATGCTCCAAACAGCTGAAGTCAGTATGAATGAATGAACTTTATCTGCAGGAGAGACATGAGGGACATTTTGGAGCAGGTAGCGCCACCATGTGGACATTTATAAAACATTTCTCTTTTAACTCCTGAACTGTGACCAACAGAAGGAAATTTCTGTTTCATGGATTCATTGGTTCAAGATAAATGTCAGTTTAGGCCACGCCCATTTCTGACTAAACACATTTTCCATCATTATGAACTTTTTTCACTTCTTTTACATATTTCATCCAGTTTTTCTCAAAGTTCTCATGAATCAAACTGAAAACACACTCACACTTCCTCAGACCAGGTTTCAGTCTCTGTGGTCCACCATGGTCCATCCTGGAGGAAGAGACAAAGACACAATCAGCTTCATACACCTTCACTCATATCCACCATTAAACATGAACCACAGTCCCTCAGTAAGTCAGAGTGTCTGTCCATCTGTCCATACCTGAGTGTCCACCTGTCTGTCCATACCTGAGAGTGTCCACCTGTCTGTCCATACCTGAGAGTGTCCACCTGTCTGTCCATACCTGAGTGTCCATCTGTCTGTCCATACCTGAGAGTGTCCATCTGTCCATACCTGAGAGTGTCCATCTGTCTCTCCATACCTGAGAGTGTCCATCTGTCTGTCCATACCTGAGAGTGTCCACCTGTCTGTCCATACCTGAGAGTGTCCATCTGTCTGTCCATACCTGAGAGTGTCTACCTGTCTGTCCATACCTGAGAGTGTCCATCTGTCTGTCCATACCTGAGAGTGTCCACCTGTCCATACCTGAGAGTGTCCATCTGTTCATACCTGAGAGTGTCCACCTGTCTGTCCATACATACATTTGATTTGGTCCGGGGGGCAGACACCCTCCCTACATTTAAGAGTAGGCTTAAAACTTTCCTTTTTGATAAAGCTTATAGTTAGGGCTCTTAGAGCCCCTAACTTATGCTGCTATAGGCTTAGACTGCCGGGGGACCCCCATGATGCACTGAGCTCCTCTCTCCTTCTCCCCCTTTCTCTCTCTATCCATCTATTTCCATTAACATTCATGTTCTGTGGCGGAGTTTAGCTCAGTGGGAGGAGTGCCCGCCACATGTGTTGAGGCTGTAGTCCTCGGTTCGAATCCCGCACCGAGCAGTCCTCTCCTGCGTGTCATTACCCCCCTCTCTGCCTCCTGTTTCCTGTCTATCTCTACTAACCTGTCAATTAAAGGCAAAAATATGAAGGTATTATTGGTGCAAAAGGTTTGTGCACCTGTAACAGTGGAATTTGTAGTTGTGTACAGTGATTGTGTATGTGTGTCAGTAAATTTGAGGTCACATACTCTATGAGTTGTGTACTTGTAGATTTTTTTCTCTCCACAAATACTACACAAAACTTACACATTCACAAATTCTTAATTACAGGTGCACAAATCCTATTTTACAAGTCACAGATTAAAAAACTGACACATTCACATTTTTGCTCCTATTGTTGTAGTACATTTGGTGCAAAACATATTTGTGTACCTGTAACAAAAAATGTGAAGTCGTGGATAAAATTTGAATATGTGCAATAAATATTCAAATTATGTAAAATAATTTCTCACGAAAATGTTTGTGTTCTTTTAAAACACAAACACAAATCGACAAGTACAACTGCTCGAATCTTCCACACGAGTCACAGATTCTGTTTCCTTCAACTACAAATCACAAACCGCGCCTCCACTGAGATATGTGGTGCAGAACTATCTGTGCATTCAGTCTACGGAGCAAAAGGCGGGTGCTGATCTGAGATCGACTGATCCCACAGCCAATCAGAGAGGAGAGGGGCTTTTGTCCCACAGCCAATCAGAGGACAGCGGCTTTTGTCCCACAGCCAATCAGAGGAGAGCGACTTTTGTTTCTATGCTGAGTGAGAAGATGCAAAGTTCCCGCCCGTGGATCTAACGTATGCTAAAGCAACGGTAGCAGATACATACTCAACTTTCAAGGTAGGTTGTATTTTTAACCACATTAATAAATAATCCCCGACGCGAAGCTGAGAAATTTAGCGTTATGTTATGTTATGTTTTGATATATATATACACTTACTTATATACTGTTTTACTTTAAAAAAGACGGGAGATAGAAAGTGAATGACAGAGAGAGGCGACCGGTGAATGACATGAATAAAAACTGTTTTCTGATTACTGATGGTTTAATGTAAGCCTATAAACACAGCTGTGTATGATATTTTATCCGACCCATAACGGATCCTGCAGATATAACTGTGAAACGCAAATCACTCCTCAGTATTAAATACACACATTATTCTACAGTAGGCTAGATGTTTGTCCGGTCCCAATTCCACATGTAATTCACATTTATTTTCAGCGTGATTTATATTAGTATAGAATATGTTATTAATGAGTTTATACATGTATTTATTTGACGTTTTTCCTGCCGGACATTTTGGCCGTTGATATTTTAATCTGCCGGCATATGGCTAACATAATGACATAAGTTAAATTGAAATCAATCCTGATAAACTGTGTGTTACTGTGAAATTTAGCGTGATGTCACTTTTCCTCTGTTTTGATATGTTTTCAATGAATACACATATATCTATATGTGTGTATTGTTGTAGTCTTTTCTATCATAAATTGGAACAAGAGAGCCAGGGTCAGATCGGCTCATGCAGGTTTAGTTTTCAGACAACAGACGTGGAAGAGTCATCTAACTTATATGCTGTTTTTCTAGTAAAGTAAATTACTCCTATTCTCCTCTGCCTTCTAGGAAAATGACAGATCATAGTGCTTCACCTCAGGTGAGTGTCATGTCATTTAAGCAATGAAACCTATTTAGCATATTTATTTTGTTGCATTTTGTGTTATACATTGACTTACCATAACAAATAGAAATATAGTATTGTTATAACGTTACATTCAATTTAATTTTCACATTTTTCCAAATCACCAGGAAACAAACATTGATAGAGCAGTCCGCATGCTGGTAAGCTGCATTGCCAATCACACAGGAGCTGGGACAGGAGCTGGGACAGGAGCCGGGACAGGAGCTGGGAATGCAGGGATGGGAGCCGGGATGGGAGCTGGGACTGCAGTGATGGGAGCCGGGATGGGAGCTGGGACTGCAGGGATGGGAGCCGGGATGGGAGCTGGGACGGCAGTGATGGGAGCCGGGATGGGAGCTGGGAGTGCAGGGATGGGAGCTGGGACTGCAGGGATGGGAGCTGGCAGACCGACAACTGTTCAGCAGGAGATGCAGAGGTAAGTTACTGCCTACCTAGCGTTGAATTGCAAGAAAAATACATGTTAGTAGTACCAGTGGTTCAGCAGGGAGGCATTCTTTTAAAAGTTGGATATTTAGACTTCACATATTGATAACTGTCTACTCTTCGTCCAAGGTCCTTCCCATCCATGTTCTCTGGCCAGAAACGGAGAAGGAAAGGAGGAGATCCACCACGTGTCACTGTGTGTAAGCACAGTGACATACAGTTCTGTTTGCTGCCAGAAAACATGGACAGAACCCCAAGAAATGAGGCAGTCCTACTCCAAGCAGGTCTTGGGAGAAGGACTGTCTCAATAGCTGATAATGCCATCCACACAGAGGTGAGTTTTAAAGACATTTTAAAAAATCATCTCGAAAGAAGTAGTGGTTGATGTGTGATGACATTAACATTGATATTAGTTATTCTGCATTGAAATATTTCTTTCATTATGCCACACAGCTCTGTGGTTTTTAACATACTAAATTAAATTAAAGCTGCAAGCAGTGATGAACGGGCCCTCGCGCCCCCACGCATGTCGGGCTGTGTCTCAGTCGGAGAATGTAGCATCACCAAGGTCTTATGTCTCAGCTGAGTCAATTTCAGGTGTAAATACTTAAGATTATGGGAGTAATCAGTGAAAGAATGAAGCAAGTGACTTCCTGTTGCCAGTAGGTGGCGCTATGACTGTCACTACATATGAGACTGTACATGTGTTCAGACCAGGACACTGAACAAGCATCTGAAATTTGAGATTCTCTGACCCAGTCATCTAGTCATCACATATTTGGCCTTTGTCATACTAACTCAAATTCTTATGCATGTTCATTTTTCCTGCTATCAACTTTGAACATTTTTGTCACGAATATACCACACCCAATAAAAGGTACCACTTTACTTAACAGTCGCTACAATATTATGCCTGATTGGCGTATATCTTCAGCAACCTGTTCAACCTTATGTTATCAAGTACCACGCATTTCTGGAAACAAGATAAGTTAGTCCGTCAGAGACATTCAAGATCATACAGTGCACACTATGATATTTTTTAACTTTTTACAGATAAGCAGAACACTGCTTTTAAATTACCCAAAAATGAGGGGCCTGCTTGGTGGCTGGCTTCTCCAAAAAGCTTCAGGTAAGTGTACTTTTTCTTTGTTGTATACCATACAGTACCTTTACTATTAAGTATAATATGGTTATAACTTTTTTCATCAATAATGTACATTAAAATGTTTCACCCAAAGTATACATGTGTTGAAGTGCTACAGGTTTGTTTGTGTTAAATATTCAGAATATGTGGTGGTGTTTTACATTGAATACTAAAAGTATCTTTTGATGGAAGATTTTTCTTCTAACAAATTGTTATCATTCCAAAAGGTGGCAGTGGACAACGCCGCATAACCCCACTGCCACAGGGGTCAGAGGGCTATACAGCAAAAAATTTGAAAACCTCGTCCAACGGTGGGAAGTATGTAATCTACATCACTCCACTTCAAGAGAAAATCGACACCACTCCTTTGCCCTATGATGCAGAGGAGTTTAAACACATGCCCAAACATGCATGCATGTCATGTGGGCAGTCAGTTCCTCTGCCGCTGCTACAATTTCACATTGAGTCCTGTGGTGATGTAAGTTATCTTATGACTATGTAAAAAAGTAACTCATTATTAATTACTTTACAATTGGATAAATTGATTGTACTGTAACCTTGTATTCAACAGAAAAATGTATGTTAAAATATGTTAAAAAGTATCACTAATGGTGTTTTTAAATTTCTCTTGAAGAAACATGAATCTGATGTAAATCGATTTGTTTCTGATGAAGAGGAGTCTGAGATTGTGTCTCTGGTAAGCTGTCACTGAACTCTGTTTCATAATGCTGCATTTCATACCAATGGCACAAAAGCATTACTTATGGGTTATGTGCATATTATGGCTGTATGATGATTTAAAAAGGGATACTTAGCAGTTATTATGGACAGTATTGCAGTAAGTGCTGCAGCAACTCCTGCTGGACAATTGTCATGTTCAATTTAATGTATGTGTTATTATAACTGTTTGCCTCCTAGGACACCTGTCCGGTTTGTGGTGAGCATGTCCCCACATCAGTTATTGAGTACCACGCCAGCACTTGTGGAGAAAGGTATAGCTGATAGGATTTATTGAATAATACTGGTGAATTGTAAACATAAAATATGTACAGGTCACATAGAGTCCAGTGATATATTTCTTGAGTGTAATTTGACTTTGAATAATGGTGAAAACCAAGAGTTATATAATGACTTTCACAGTACATGGTTAGACAGCTGATGGCAACTGCTAAACACTGTAAAACCATTCTAAATTAGTGTGCATTCTTTTGTTTCCTTCTTTATTTGTGTGAAGCTGTCCTGTGATCATGGATGATGTTGCAATAGCTTCTGGGAGCTGCAGTAGTGCCTGTACCTCATTTGATGCAACACTTAGCGCCTCAGCTGCCCTACCCACAGAGGACATTCCATTATCCACACCTGTGAACAACACAGATTTAGGTTTGCATTTATTTGTGTGTTTGTTAAAATTATGTTATACAGCAAGTAATTATGGCTTGTATTTTTAATGAATGTGTGGACAAAACTTGTGTAAGTGATACAGAGAAGCTCTACAGGCCTACTGTTTTCCTGTGCAGGATCTAAGTAACTATTTTCCATTGCAGGCTGGAAAAGCATGGTTGACCCAGAGCATGCTGCAGAGGAATACAGAAAACAATGTCTGCACAATAAAGAAGATGAGCCTACGCTTAAAATCAAATTTGACATCAGAGAGGATGTAGAGGAGCAAGAAGGCAGCATCTTCAACTTGTATAAGGCTCGTAACACTGACTGGGCCAGGCCATTTCAAGCTAAATTACAAGGTACTGTAATACCAATCAGGATTTCTCAAAATCTTACACTGTGGGCTTGATATGATGTTACAATTTGAAGTGAGCATAATGGATCGGGGACATCATTTACAGAAGGTCAACATTTCCGTATTAAAATTACATTTTTTGATTTGTCTTGTGTAATATTCAATTTCTTTGAGATATTGAATTGCAGTCTTGTGAAGCCATAATCATTACAATTAAAATAAATAAAAGGAAATAGGACTTTTAATATTACACGTAGTGTGTAATGAATCTATGTGTATTTGTTTCATTTTTTGAATTCAACCATTGAACCTTTGTTTGCAGGAGATGTAGCCATTGGAGATGGGGTAAACCGCCACTTCTTCAGCATGGTCATGCACAAGTTGCAGCATGGTTTCACTACTGATTTTGGTAAGTTATGTATATGTCAAGACAAGTTAATATAGATATAAATATATATAACAGAAGACAACATAAATAATGTTCTTACTAAACAGTTGTGGACTATCCATCCCGGATTCGATTCATAGGATACCTGTCAGAACTGAACAAGGTGTTGAACCCAATCGCACGACTCGAGACAAAGTACAATTGAATAATAATTTAATAACTAAGTAGCAAAGAAAAGTCAGTCTTACAGAGGAATATATAATCAAAGTAGACAAATCAAAATCACTCACAGAGAGGAAAAACTGTGGAACCAAAAATCAATCAAATCTCTTTGGAGGAAAAGTAACTAGGATACAACACAAAGGCAATGTATCTAAATAAAGCAAGGCTGCATGTCACATTTATATTGTGTTCTCTGATGTGTTATTTCCCTTTAGGAAATGCATGTGGCACTGTGCTCTTTGAAGGCCAACCTGACCACCTAATCCCTTCCACGTCCCAAGTGTTAGCACAGAATGAACTATTTGTCATGGCAGGGAGAATGATAGGACATTCTTTCCTTCACGGGGGCCCTCGTCTGACAGGTGTTAGCCCAGCAGTGCTTCATGTTCTGTTAGACAATCCACCCCAGACAGCCACCATCACCCTTGAAGATGTGGCAGACATAGACATCAGGGAGACAATAACACTGGTAACAACAGAGAACCATAATATATTTAATTTGTGAGAGTTTTTATTGTTTGATTTCTGTAGTCTGGTCCTGCATTTTTTGCTAATTTAGCTGTGGTGGATGTGAGCGTTTATATTTAAAGTTAAAAAAAGGGCTTGAATGTGTCATTATTCCTCATGAAAGTGGCTCTCTGTGTCATATGTGATTGCCATGTTTTCTTTATGATACGGAAGCTTGAAGATGGACAAGGAGAGAAGAGAACTAAAAGTGTACTCACTGAGGATGAGAAGGCAGCTGTGAATGCTTTGGCACTGTCATGGGACCTTCCGGTGTTAACAGAAAGCAACCGCACCTGGCTTCTGCATAATCTCCTCCAGCATGCAGTAAGTATAAATGTCCAGTCCACTGTCCTGGAAGGACTTGCTCAGTTGAGAGTTAAAGTTATGCTAGTATTTATTGATATCTATATAACTGGAAAAATCTCTCCATGAAATATCCATATGATATATTGTAATTTTATTTTAGAGCTCAGTAGCACAGATAAATACATAGCTGTGGTTGAAATGTGAATTAAAAGATAAAAACATGGCCTTGAAAAGAGAAAGTCCCTTCATGTTATCCCTCTGACATTTTAAAGGTCCTTGGGCGAAACAGGCGGCAACTGAAGCAGCTCAAACAAGGGCTGAAGGACTGCTCAGTATGGAAATTATTAGATGCTCGTCCTGATACTGTGGCATCATTGTTTCCAAGACAGGCAGCAGCTGGATGCAGTGCTGAGGTAGTCAACAAAATTGTTAGACAACAACATATCTTGTAATGACAGCTGCATGGTGCACAACAAGTCACATAATCAACAAAAGAATTAAACCTGTGTATAGTTGCCATAAATATACAATGGGTACAGAAAGTATTCAGACCCTTTTAAACAGTTCACTATTTCTTAAGGTGAAGCCTCATGTCCACATTTAAAAAAATAAATTCAGTTTGGCAGGACCTCCAGCTGTAAGTCCTGTTTATTTTGACATGAGGCTTCACCATTAGAAATAGTGAACTGTTTAAGAGGATCTGAATACTTTCCATACCCACTATATTTATTTCGAACAGGTCCTGCTACAGCAAATACTCTGGCCCGAGGAAGGCGACCTGGAAGGCGAGAACGATGGGGTCTCCGTAGAGAGCAAGTGTCGGGTATTGGGATACTTGCGCCAGTTTGTGACAACAGGTGATTCATGTACTGATATTCTGTCCTGGTGTCCGCTTGGAATGTCCTTTTTGTTTTAAAGTTCTTGTTCAGTTATCTATTACGATGATTGAGTAGGGAATTTAATGAACTGAAATGTGACCACTATCGGTGGCTCTGAAAGTGTTTTAAAGTGTGATATTTGTCTATTGGGGCATGCTGTTATCCAATATTTTGATGTGACTCTTTACTTTTAGTATCACAAGATGAGCTGAAGCAGCTGATCAAATTCTGGGTTGGATGGGAGATACCCATGGCCAACATGAGAGTGGAGGTGGTGGAAGACGAATACCCAACATCATCCACATGCTTCCGCACCCTTCGTTTGCCTGGCAGTTACAGCAGCTACAAGTCATTTAGTTGTCAGTTAAAAGCCTGCATTGCCACAAGTGACACAGGATTTGGGCTGCTGTGAACAACTTAGTTGCTTTTGCTCATTTAAAGTGTGGCAATATTAATGGACGACGAACTTTGTAATTTAAAATTAAGATATAGTCTACTGGGGTCAAGAGTCCAAAGTACCCCGGTGTAATCCCTCTAAGACATTTTTGCATTCTAATCAAATTTTCTTAGTTTGATTGTTACTTGTTACTGTTAATTTTCAGCATATTTGATCTCCATACATTATTACCTTTTTCAAGCCCACTGGTAGTGAAATATAAAATCTTGTTCCGTTTAAGTAATGTTTTTGTTGTAATATCACTGTTTTACATGTTCATTTATAGCTATTGAATAATTAAATACTGAAATAACTTGACTCACACTTGTGGAGAGTGTCTGGTTCTCTGACTTAAGGAGAGCAATTGAGGTATGTGTCCCTACATGAACATCTATTCATGCTGTGCACTGTGCAGTCTGTTACCGTATTGCTTTTTCAAGTTAAGTTTTATCATTTTTGAGAGTTTCAGAGAATTGTCTCAGTGTTAAAAGCATATGCTTGAAAGGACAGATCTTGTCAGGGTTATCAGAAACTGGATCCAAATGCAGATATCAAACATATTTATTTAAAGGAGGGAAACAAAAAGGTCTTCAAAAGAGACAAAAGAAACATTCAAAGGACAAAGTGGACAGTCAGCCACAGCCACAGCCACCCCCTGAATAATTTTTTTTTTAAAAATACAGTAATGACTCTGAACCCATTAGTGGGAGAAGTGAACTGAAACTGACCAGACTCCTTTGAGCAACCACAGGAAACCACAAGACCTAATGTGTTAAATGTTTTGGGGGGGGGTTTTAACATGAAATGAGAGATTCAGACAAAGCTAATTAAAAGGAGTTTTTGGATTTCTAAATTTTGGCATTTTAAGACCCTTAGAGCAATATTAGGATTTAGTTTTTTGTGTTGAGTTTCAAGTTTTATTGAAAGAAGAAAAATGAAACTGAATTGACGGAAAGAAATGTTTAAGTCAACAGCAAATTAATAAAGAGTTAGGGTGAAAAATAAAAATTTGTTATATACACTTTTTCAATATATGGAGGTTTAAAAAAGTACAGAATCTGCCTTTTTATCCATTGATGAATTAAGATTAAATGATTTCAGGGAGATATTTAATTGTAATTTTTCAATATATTAAACTATAAGCCTTTATTTGTGATCTACATCTTCTCAAATATATGGTATCTTTTTAATAAACTCACTCAAGAGATCCCAATTAATTGATCAATTAAAGAAAGGTTCATCTTTAATAAAACTTCTATAAAAATATTGACCAATTTGTTATGTATTTTTGGTCATTTATGTGCATATTAATTAATTTCTGTGGTCAATGCGCATTAGTTTTATTACATTTTGAATAAAGGATGATGGTTAAGTCGGTCACATGACTTAGGAGCCCAGAAACAACCTCTGACAACACGCTGGAGGGAGCATTTTGGGTGATGTGCTACTTATGAGGTGAATTAAGATGACTACACATGCCCTTTGTGCTGCATATATTGAAGTGCAGCTAAATATTTCTCCACTCCCATGGATGATGAGGGTCCCATTGGGTCCACAGCAGCATGAAGTTCCGCCAGGCCTTCAGGTGTCAGTGGACAGTCAGTCTCAGGGACATGGACACCACTGTCAGGATCGCTGGGTATGAGAACACTACACTCCCAGTCGATCACTGGGATGCGCAAATCCTGTAACATAAGTAGTGATTACTTATCTTGACTTGTTCCATGCATAGTGAGTGTGCTTCACAAATACTTACCCCATCAGTGTATTCGTCAGAGCTGTGCTGTAGTCCCATGTGCCACAATTGGTTCGGCGTAAGATTCCTCTCTGTGGAAAGAGGGTGATTGTCCCAGCCCTCTCTGAATGTGTCCAGATGGGCTTGGAGGCGAGGAATGAAAACATAGTGGCAGCAGAAGAGGTGAACACTGCTGGAAAGGTCAAGAAGACCATCTTCCTCCAGCTGGTGCAGCATAGAGTAGAACCTGCCTGTGACTGCTGTGAACACATCTCTCCATAGACGTTCAATTCTGTTTAAAGGAAATGATTTGTATTCACCATTTTGAATGATGTAGACAACATAGTAAATGACTGTGACAATGTTTGGGGATTGATGTGGGCAATATGGCTATTGATGTTGTTGACAGTGGCAGTCATCAGTAAAGCTGTTGTTTGCTTAAACACAAAACCATCTTGGACAGCACCTGAACCAGGCATTTTTGTACAGTTTGTCTTTTCACTGGATGTCTAAAATAACCTTGATGAAAAAGTCAATATTTATGGATGATTGTGAATAATGCTACCAGTCACCACAAACTAGCGCATTCTCCATTGCAATATAACTGTCCAAGACTAATACCCACATTTTTTGAACTGCATTCTTTAGAATAGAAAATAGGAGATGAGATGAATCTTAAAATAAATCATATTGTGAATGGGTTGATAATGGCTATTTTTCATATGATAAAAGTGGGGACGGATTGTAAGTACTGTAGGAACATGTGTGTATCTTTGTGGTTACCTCTGGTTATGTACACTTTTTCCAGCAATGAAGCTGTTCCTTCCGGTTCCTCGAAGAGAAAACATCAGGCGGGCAACATCAACATTTTCCACCCCGTGGTCACCCCGAACCCTTGAGAGATGATTGTGGAATTTGTAAGGAATTAAGTTTTTAATTTATTGTAATGGTAGATTTAAGGCAATAGGTGAGGTCACTTATATGACAATATGAGATATTGTATACAGCTCGAATATATCAATTTAAATGTACAAGATTTACCTTTGTGGAACGCCATGCTTCTCAATAGCTTCACTGAAGAAGGCAAGGGTTGTGCAGGCCTTGTTGTTATTTCTAACCCCAAGATACATAATCTTTGGAAATAATAAAGAATACCATGTTATTGTATCGGATTTGGATCCTCATTTAAATAAACACTCGTTATCAGGGGCACCACGGGACGCGAGATCCGGAAATTACGATTATTTAATTGGATACAATCAAATACCGTAATTCAATTTAATAGACTTAACTAAAGTCAATTTACTGAATCAGTCAAATATCTAAAGTGATGAAAGTGGAATTGATGATCATCATGATGATAATGACAGGTTAATGGAAACTTCTGCTGCACAACACCCCTGAATCTGCATGAAGCATGCTGTCCATGGTGCTTAATTAACACAGCTCGTATCCACATTCTTTCTGTTCCAAAGCAAATTGAGTCTCTTTCGTTAATCTATGATTTTATTGCATATTTTACGGTTCAAAGTAAGTTTTTTCTTTTTCTTTCTGGTCAGAGCAAGATGTTCCGCTACAACCTATATACAAAACACATTTTCAAAGACTGATGAATATGACATGAATTGATTAAACCTAGTACTACATATAGTGTACATGTTCATATGAAAATACAGATGTCACTTCAACATGGTACCAGTCTTTAAATAATCACTACGCCATGAACAAAAATTCTATAACGATATTCTTCAAATTATAATCCCTACCTTCCTTGAGAAGCCATCGACCCCACCGAAGATCACCATGTTGTACCTTATTATAGATGGGGGTTAAAAAAAAGTATCATCATCGAACCATTTATCTTGTACATTTACAATAAGCCCTTGAATGGGGTGGTATTAGACAAAAAACTAACCGTATCAGCTTGTGGTTGGTGTCAATGTGCATCAGGGATCTGGGGCCTGGGACACAGTATGCCCTGCGCACCACACAACGTAACTCCGACATCCTTGTAACAACCCCCAAAGTGTCGACTCTGTGCATAGATGCACGGATCCGGCTCCACTGGACGCGATACCCTTGCGCCCGTAGCAGTCCCATCACCATCCGGTATCCGGCGTTTGGGTTGGTGGTGTGTATATCTCTAATCAAGATGTCTAGCTCCTGATCAGACATCGTGCTGTACAGATCCCTAACACAGAGACCCCACTCTGACATCCGTCTCTGGAGTGTCCACCTCGAAACCCCTTGAAGTCGGGCTATACATGTTACTGATAGCCCCATACCAAGAAGCTCAGACACATATTCCTCGCTTAATATAATTCTAGGGCGACCACTCTGTCCTCTCTCCAGGGAAACTGTAACAACCTGATGATGTTCGTTTTTGGCAGCCACAAGGGCATGCAAGTCCGTTAATAAACGGAAAAAATCCTGTGGTATCTGGAGCTGGCTTGAACACGCACTGAGTAGGACCAGCTCCTGGGAAATGGCGAACTCTAGGAAGTCATGATCATGAGGGGACCTTTCAAGCCAGCCCGACAGCCGGTTATAAAGCCTGTCCATTATGTGGTCAAGCAACATTGCCTAGACAGGAGGAAAAAACAAATGACAATGAAAAAAATTCATTGGGTGTCAAAAATAAACATGATTAAAAAGCAGCTTAGGTGTTGACTGAGTGATGTATACCGGAAATGACACTCACCTGAGGTGAAGCACTATGATCTGTCATTTTCCTAGAAGGCAGAGGAGAATAGGAGTAATTTACTTTACTAGAAAAACAGCATATAAGTTAGATGACTCTTCCACGTCTGTTGTCTGAAAACTAAACCTGCATGAGCCGATCTGACCCTGGCTCTCTTGTTCCAATTTATGATAGAAAAGACTACAACAATACACACATATAGATATATGTGTATTCATTGAAAACATATCAAAACAGAGGAAAAGTGACATAACGCTAAATTTCACAGTAACACACAGTTTATCAGGATTGATTTCAATTTAACTTATGTCATTATGTTAGCCATATGCCGGCAGATTAAAATATCAACGGCCAAAATGTCCGGCAGGAAAAACGTCAAATAAATACATGTATAAACTCATTAATAACATATTCTATACTAATATAAATCACGCTGAAAATAAATGTGAATTACATGTGGAATTGGGACGGGACAAACATCTAGCCTACTGTAGAATAATGTGTGTATTTAATACTGAGGAGTGATTTGCGTTTCACAGTTATATCTGCAGGATCCGTTATGGGTCGGATAAAATATCATACACAGCTGTGTTTATAGGCTTACATTAAACCATCAGTAATCAGAAAACAGTTTTTATTCATGTCATTCACCGGTCGCCTCTCTCTGTCATTCACTTTCTATCTCCCGTCTTTTTTAAAGTAAAACAGTATATAAGTAAGTGTATATATATATCAAAACATAACATAACATAACGCTAAATTTCTCAGCTTCGCGTCGGGGATTATTTATTAATGTGGTTAAAAATACAACCTACCTTGAAAGTTGAGTATGTATCTGCTACCGTTGCTTTAGCATACGTTAGATCCACGGGCGGGAACTTTGCATCTTCTCACTCAGCATAGAAACAAAAGTCGCTCTCCTCTGATTGGCTGTGGGACAAAAGCCGCTGTCCTCTGATTGGCTGTGGGACAAAAGCCCCTCTCCTCTCTGATTGGCTGTGGGATCAGTCGATCTCAGATCAGCACCCGCCTTTTGCTCCGTAGACTGAATGCACAGATAGTTCTGCACCACATATCTCAGTGGAGGCGCGGTTTGTGATTTGTAGTTGAAGGAAACAGAATCTGTGACTCGTGTGGAAGATTCGAGCAGTTGTACTTGTCGATTTGTGTTTGTGTTTTAAAAGAACACAAACATTTTCGTGAGAAATTATTTTACATAATTTGAATATTTATTGCACATATTCAAATTTTATCCACGACTTCACATTTTTTGTTACAGGTACACAAATATGTTTTGCACCAAATGTACTACAACAATAGGAGCAAAAATGTGAATGTGTCAGTTTTTTAATCTGTGACTTGTAAAATAGGATTTGTGCACCTGTAATTAAGAATTTGTGAATGTGTAAGTTTTGTGTAGTATTTGTGGAGAGAAAAAAATCTACAAGTACACAACTCATAGAGTATGTGACCTCAAATTTACTGACACACATACACAATCACTGTACACAACTACAAATTCCACTGTTACAGGTGCACAAACCTTTTGCACCAATAATACCTTCATACAAAAAGCCCAAAAATATATACTTTAAAACATTCATGTTCTATCAATGTATTCAATAAGCTAAACTTCTTCCCAGGAGTTGTCTGTGCTTTCTCGTCTCACAGGTAATCTGGGCCTGGAGACGTCCGGATGACGGATTCCAGTCCCGGACCTTCTAGCTTCATTGTTGATTTTCATTGTGCTTCTCTCCTCTATCCTTCCTTTCTCTCCTCTCAACCCAACCGGTCGAGGCAGATGTTCTCTCACTCTGAGTCTGATTCTGAGGGTTCTTCCTGTTAAAGGGAGTTTTTTCTCTCCGCTGTGTCTCATGTGGGAATGTTGGGTCTCTTTAAAGTTAAAACCTGAAGAGTTCGGTTTAGAACCTGCTCTATGTGTAAAGAGCCTTGAGATAACTTTGTTGTGATTTGGCGCTATACAAATAATGATTGATTGATTGATTGATACCTGAGAGTGTCCACCTGTCTGTCTATACCTGAGAGTGTCCAGTCTCCAGTGGGGATCCTCCAGTCCAGCAGACAGGAACTTCTCTCCTGAGTCTCCTGGATGATTGTATCTCAGGTCCAGCTCTCTCAGATGGGAGGGGTTGGCACTCAGAGCTGAGGCCAGAGAAGCGCAGCCTTCCTCTGTGATCAGACATCCTGACAGACTGAACACACACAACAGTTCACCCTAACCCTAACCCTAACCCTAACCCTCCCCAGGCCAGTACACCACAACCTCCTTTGGACTCCTGAGCACTAACCCTAACCCAAACCTAACCCAGCCCGAGCCGGGGATGTGTGGTCTCTTGTACCCCTCCGTCTACCCTGCACCATTGTTTTATCTGTCAACCTATCTGGTCTTCTAACCCTAAACCTAACCACTCCTTACCATAAGCCTAAACCTAACCCCTTAACATAATCTTTTGTTTTTTCACACATTGTTTTTTCCTTTAAGGTTAACCTACCCCTGTTTTCTTACCCTAAACCTAACCACTCCACCCTCACGCCTAAACCTAACCCCTAAACATAAGTTTGTTTTGTTTTGTTTTATTTTTCCAACTGTGTTTTTCCTTTCAGGGTTAACCTACCCCTGTTTTCTTACCCTAAACCTAACCACTCCACCCTCACGCCTAAACCTAACCTTTACGTTCATCATAACTCTTTCTTTCTATATGTTATTTTAAAAGTTATCCACTACCTCCTTCTATTTTGTCCTTTTTTCCTTTCACGTACAATACACATTCCAAGAACATCTATAATTAACCGACAGGTGCAGCTCAGGATTTCTGGACTCTCTCCACTCTCCTCCACCATCTTTATTAACAACATCTTTCAACAGTGTATTACTGTGCCCACTGGAGGAATCAAACCAGCAACATCTTTGCTGTTCCTCTGGAGGCATCCCACACAAGAGTTCCTGGTTCTCCCTCCAACCACTCTCCCATAGGTTGGAGTCTCTTTCCCCTCCTTTTTCTTTCCTCCCCTCATTCCTACCTATCACTCCCTTTCCCTCTCATTCCCCGCTCATACATAGGTTCATTTAAACTTAGGGCAGGTCTTGGCTGTGGGCCAATCAGAAGGGAGAGTGGGCCTAATTTTTGGAGGGAAAATGAAACTCCCCTATAAAGGGCCCTCTCTCCCTCTGAGCCTTGTTTTCCCACAGTTTCCCTCTGAAGAAGCACCAGGAGTGCGAAACGTCAGGGACCTTGCTCTCACCGGATTGTCTTGTTTAACCTTTTTTTATAGCAATTCGGCTTTTTAAACCACTTTTGAAACCCATTGTTGGTATTTTAAACCTATTTATTAAAAGTTAAGTTTTAAATCACCCTAGGAGCACCACCATTTTACACCGCACCGCCGTCTGGCCTTTTTAAACCTTTTTCTGCTTCTCCATGGACCTAACCTCAAGAACCACAAGCATGTTTTCCAGAAACCCCAACCACCCTAATCCGGGACACACGGGACCTGGAAGGAGGAAGGAACCACAGCACAGGAGAAACAACTGCAGTAACTGGCAACAGGTGGGTGCTCCACACATGGGTGCAGGTTTGGTGGAGGGTTGCAGGCACCGGTGTGGGCAGGGATGTGGGGGACAAGGCAGGCCTGCAGCCGAGTACCACAGGGCCCCCTACATCGCACCCAACACACATTACACTAGGGGCAGAGCCTCATACACCACACATGCACACAACTACAGTCACTCAACTACATCATCACGACAGGCTTTGGATCCGGACATTAGAGCATCAGCTAAAAAACATTTTAAGCTCATACAAGCAGTTCATCACTCAAGGATCATAGATACAGCCATAAACACAGGACAAATACCCACAGGCATGTTAAAACAGACACATAGACTCACACAATTCATTAAACCTGCTTCACCCACTGACAATACTCAGGACCGGATCACACAAAACACAAACACGTGGATGCACAATAACATGGTTATACTCAAGGAACACTACACTAACCTCATCACTTCCCTCACCAGAACACAGAGTAACCAGCTGGCTCTTAACGTAGCCACAAACTGGGCTAGAAAACGATATGGAGCCAGACTGGACCCGGACACCATCAACATAACACATTCACTCCTTTTCCCTACAGGCCCCCACCCCCCACCACCTCCATCCCCTCCGGATCCTCCTCCGGACATACCTGTTTCTTCCTCCCCCTCTCCCACCTCTGACTTCCTCTTACCCACCACTTCTTCTTCCCCCAGGCAGGACCTCCAGAGGACGGTGGCCATCTTGGCCCCTGGGAACAGCTATCAGTCTGTTAAAAAACAAAACATTACCACCCAAACAGTCAATCAGGCTACCCAGTCCTGGAGCTCCAACACCAAGCCTACATGCTTTGGCCGTGACAGAGGTGTGCTGGAGGTGGACACCAATTCCACTCGGGTGTCCACACTCCCATGGTCTCCTCCTCACAACAAGGGGACACACTCTGACTCAGAGGCCAGTCCCCGGGCGCACACAAAAGATCATAGGGGGGACCAAATGATGAAATATCATGGTCAGAAAGTCAATATGACAGAATCTGTACCGATCCCTGACCCCCCTTCACAAGATCTAACTGTGTCGCAGTCATGTGAGTGGCCCCAGGAGACGGAGACCGAGGATGAGACCCCCAGCCCCATCTGTCATTCGGCCGGACCTGGCAACGAGCTCCAGGACTGGGAAATCCCAACACGCAAAGAATTTCTCATCCTGGGGGACACGAACATTGGTTTTATCCCCCAACTTTCCTACTACACGGTGCAGGCTGATAGCTACCCGGGGGCTACCTTCAACGACTTCAAAAAATTAATAATGAAGTCGGGACAACACAGCCAGGTTCAGGTATTGATTCTTTCAGTGGGACTTTATAACAGGGACGAGGATGCGGATTCAGCCACAATCGAACAGCTCCGCTCCATGCATGAAAAGGCCGGCTGCGCCTTCCCCAGTGCTGAAATTTGGATCCCTATCATTAACTTCTCACCACGCTTATCAACAGCACAAAAGAATAAATTACACAAAATCAATCTCTACATACAACAGAACTTCTCCTTTCTTCACCCACTTCCTCAGGAACTCTTTCACACTCAAAAGAACAACATCCACTGGACCCCGGAAACTGCTAGTGGGGTCCTCTCTCACTGGTGTAGACAACTAAACGTAACCCTCCCTGGTGTGAGTGAGGCCCCGCTGCAGTGACCGAACCACTTCACCTATAAAGTCACACATACACATAATACTTACCTTCATAGAACAGAACTCCATACTAAGGCATACACACATTATAAGTAGTACAGCACTGGGGAGGGCGTACCTTGGACCCTACTGTCAATTACAACCTACCCCAACAGAGCATATTACTCACCTTAAGTTCACTATAGGCCGCATCTGGATCCCTGTTCCTGGGGAGGAGAGTGGAGAGAATCTGGAGCAAGAAAACTCACACATAGAATTTTTAAATTTTGTTTTCTTTACATAACCTTGTTGACTAACCATAACCTTCTTTATATAGCTCGGACAGAGATCACTTACACACACCACCACCTAAAACTCAATCAATAAAAATAAAGACATTAAAGGAAATCATCTGTGTCTTCTTCCATCTGTGTTCAATTAAGGTCAACTGTGTTTAATTTAAAATAACAAGGTCACTGTACTCTCATCTTGTTTGTCCTGGGCTGCATCTGTACCTGGTCATATGTACATACCACACACTTCCATAAACCACATTGTACACAGGTTTTAAAGGTTTTTTGGTGATTTCAGTTATGAAAATTGATTGTGGTACATATATAAATATATACATATATTATAATTGATTAAAAATTACTTGCATACAATTAAAATGGAACTCACACTCACCTATTTCATTTGCAGGGAGGCGGGGGGAATGCAACGGACCGCACATCCCCAGGCCAGTGCACCACAACCTCCCTTGGACTCCTGAGCACTAACCCTAACCCAAACCTAACCCTAACCCTGACCCCAAACCCTAACCCTAACCCCATGGAACCCAAAATGCGGTCCAAAAAAAGTCCAAAGGAGGAAAAACAAGATTCCAGTTACGGTAGTTTCCGGCTGAGATAATTCCGTATATAGCCATAAAAGCAGGGTTAAATAAAAGGCAAAAAGAAATATACGAGGTACGCAGGGGAAAAGTGAAGGATGGTAATCAGGAAAATGGGAAGGGACATAAATTAAGGAAAAAGGGTTAGAAATAAATTAATCAATAAATAAACAAATAAATACAATAAACACACAGTTTAAATTCATGACGGTGTTTATTTGATATGAAAAAAGGGTTACAAAGGACAATATAAGCTGCAAAGACAGAAAAACACGAAACAAAAATACTTACCGGGAAAATCACGAAACGAAATACTTACCGGAGGGAGAGTATAAAAGGGAGAAACACGGAGGAAAATCAGTTGGAAGAAGAGCACTGAAGGAGTAACATCTCCTCATACTTACCGGTCTGGGGTGGCATGCCTGAAGAAGGCCCGAAATGAGGTCGAAACGTCGCGAGCGCCACCTACAGACAAAAAACAAAACCATGGTATACCTAAAGGGGGGGAAAAAGAAGAAAAATGAAGAATAAATAAACCAACTGAAAAAACAAGAAAAAAACAAAAAAATAGAAAAACAAAAAGACAAAAAATGATTACATATTTGATATAGCCAAGGCGAAACCAGAACCTGAACAAAGGAAGAGGAAAAGAAATGCAAAGAAGGCATAGAATAAACCTAAACAAAGGACGAAGAAAGAAGAAAAGGAAACCTAAAAGAAGGATTAATAAATAATAATAATAATAAATAATAAATAAAAGCCTAAAAATGGAAGATGGAGTGTGGGAGGCTGGCCACCCAAACGGAGATGCCCGTGCACCACGGACCCTGGTGTGAGCAGGGACCCCGTTCTTTCCCCCAACCTAACCAGAACCCTAACCCTAAACCTAACATCCATCCTAATTCTAGACCTAACCCTAACCCTAAATTTAACCCTAATCCTAACCCTAAACCTTAATCTCAAATCTTAACCCTAATCCTAACCCTAAACCTGAATCTCAAATCTTAACCCTAATCCTAAATGTTTTTACGTTTAAAAGAATATTTCATAAAAGATTTAAGTTATATAAATAAGTTCATTGGGTTAAAAACAATAATTTATGATTTAAAAATATAATTTGGGTTTTAATATATACATTATATTGATGGTATTTCATTTTGTTTGGGCTTTAAGGGGTTAATTTGGAGGTGACGCAAAATAAAATGGTACGCGAAAACGGTGACATTTAAAATTTGCGCACCAAAAACAGAGGGTATAAAGGGAGGTGAGCAGAGAAAGGAGCTCACTTTGCATCAGAACAGCGATCGATACACATCTCTCTCCAGCCTTTCTAGTGAGGCTTCTTACAATAGGTAGATTCTTGATGTGTTGATGAAGAAGGAAACCACCGCTGACACGTCTCAATTGTAACTTTGAAAGGTTTTATTACAAAGGAGAACAATGTCAAACATCCAATCTTGAGTGAGCCCTGGTCCAATCTGAAGCTCTCTCTCTTTCTTCAAGTCTTCCAGCACTATATATACAGTTCCTAAAAACTCCACCTAGAGAAACAGAAGTTCACTCCGGATACATAGCCCTAAGCCCTCAATTTATAACTTGCTCTAATTACTGCTCAGTCTAAGAAAATTGCCTTTGTCTGTCCTTTATGGCTAGCTGTAAACTTTTACTCAAGTAAACATCTGTTCAGGTGATCTGTTCAAGTGATACAGAATTTCTAGGGTGTCATATATTATCACAGTACCGATGCAGAACAGATACCACACTAGCAGCTTTTTTCAGTGTGCCATTGCCTGAGGAAGACCCGTAACGGGTCGAAACGTTGCTTTTTGGCACACCGTTTTTATTTCGCTAGCTGTTTTATTTCGCTAGCTTTTTTATTTCGTTAGCCTTTTAATTCAAAAAAGAATTTCATTTTGATTTAAAAACCTATTTGATTTCATTAAGAACAATTTGATTTTTGGATTATCCTCTCTTTTGAGAGCGCCCTTAGTTGTTTGGTTTAATTGGATTTTAATATTTTTTTTAAAAAAAACAATTAAAAAACAAAACAAATACTTACCTGATACCTGAAAAGAAAAAATACTTACCTGATACCTGAAAAAAAGAAAAAATACTTACCGGATACCTGAAAAAGAAAAAAAACTACTTACCTGGAACGACAGCTGACTCAGCATGGCTGAGGAGGGTTGGACGCTGGTACGCCGAGGACGCCGGCGCCAGCGTCAACCCAGAGATGATCGGTGGTACGGGGCAGACCAACGGTGGGTGGACCGTGCACCTCCCTTCTCCGGCTGGAAGAGGGATCGCTTCCCCCAACCTAACCCTAACCCTAAACCCTAACCCTAACCCTAAACCCTAACCCTAACCCTAACCCTATTCATAAATATTGAACAAAACAGGATTTTTATTCATAAATATTTAATAAAACAGGATTTTTATTCATAAATATTTAACAAAACAGGATTTTTATTTAATAAATATTTAACAAAACAGGATTTTTATTCAATAACTTTCATAAATATTGAACAAAACAGGATTTTTATTCATAAATATTTAACAAAACAGGATTTTTATTCATAAATATTTAACAAAACAGGATTTTTATTCAATAACTTTCATAAATATTGAACAAAACAGGATTTTTATTCATAAATATTTAACAAAACAGGATTTGTATTCATAAATATTGAACAAAACAGGATTTTTATTCATAAATATTGAACAAAACAGGATTTTTATTCATAAATATTTAACAAAACAGGATTTTTATTCAATAACTTTCATAAATATTTAACAAAACAGGATTTTTATTCAATAACTTTCATAAATATTTAACAAAACAAGATTTTTATTCATAAATATTTAACAAAACAGGATTTTTATTTAATAAATATTGAACAAAACAGGATTTTTATTTAATAAATATTGAACAAAACAGGATTTTTATTCATAAATATTTAACAAAACAGGATTTTTATTCAATAACTTTCATAAATATTTAACAAAACAGGATTTTTATTCATAAATATTTAACAAAACAGGATTTTTATTCAATAACTTTCATAAATATTTAACAAAACAGGATTTTTATTCATAAATATTGAACAAAACAGGATTTTTATTTAATAAATATTGAACAAAACAGGATTTTTATTTAATAAATATTGAACAAAACAGGATTTTTATTCATAAATATTTAACAAAACAGGATTTTTATTCAATAACTTTCATAAATATTTAACAAAACAGGATTTTTATTTAATAAATATTTAACAAAACAGGATTTTTATTCATAAATATTGAACAAAACAGGATTTTTATTCATAAATATTTAACAAAACAGGATTTTTATTCATAAATATTTAACAAAACAGGATTTTTATTCATAAATATTGAACAAAACAGGATTTTTATTCAATAACTTTCATAAATATTGAACAAAACAGGATTTTTTTTCATAAATATTTAACAAAACAGGATTTTTATTCATAAATATTTCACAAAACAGGATTTTTATTCAATAACTTTCATAAATATTTAACAAAACAGGATTTTTATTAATAAATATTTAACAAAACAGGATTTTTATTCATAAATATTTAACAAAACAGGATTTTTATTCATAAATATTTAACAAAACAGGATTTTTATTCATAAATATTGAACAAAACAGGATTTTTATTCATAAATATTTAATAAAACAGGATTTTTATTCATAAATATTGAACAAAACAGGATTTTTATTCATAAATATTGAACAAAACAGAATTTTTATTCATAAATATTGAACAAAACAGGATTTTTATTCATAAATATTTAACAAAACAGGATTTTTATTAATAAATATTTAACAAAACAGGATTTTTATTCATAAATATTGAATAAAACAGAATTTTTATTCAATAACTTTCATAAATATTGAACAAAACAGGATTTTTATTCAATAACTTTCATAAATATTTAACAAAACAGGATTTTTATTCATAAATATTGAACAAAACAGGATTTTTATTCATAAATATTTAACAAAACAGGATTTTTATTCATAAATATTGAACAAAACAGGATTTTTATTCATAAATATTTAACAAAACAGGATTTTTATTCATAAATATTGAACAAAACAGGATTTTTATTCATAAATATTTAACAAAACAGGATTTTTATTCATAAATATTGAACAAAACAGGATTTTTATTCATAAATATTGAACAAAACAGGATTTTTATTCATAAATATTTAACAAAACAGGATTTTTATTCATAAATATTTAACAAAACAGAATTTTTATTCATAAATATTTAACAAAACAGGATTTTTATTCATAAATATTTAACAAAACAGAATTTTTATTCATAAATATTTAATAAAACAGGATTTTTATTCATAAATATTTAACAAAACAGGATTTTTATTCATAAATATTGAACAAAACAGGATTTTTATTCATAAATATTTAACAAAACAGGATTTTTATTCATAAATATTGAACAAAACAGGATTTTTATTCATAAATATTGAACAAAACAGAATTTTTATTCATAAATATTGAACAAAACAGGATTTTTATTAATAAATATTTAACAAAACAGGATTTTTATTCATAAATATTGAACAAAACAGGATTTTTATTCAATAACTTTCATAAATATTTAATAAAACAGGATTTTTATTCATAAATATTGAACAAAACAGAATTTTTATTCATAAATATTGAACAAAACAGGATTTTTAATAATAAATATTTAACAAAACAGGATTTTTATTCATAAATATTTAACAAAACAGAATTTTTATTCATAAATATTGAACAAAACAGAATTTTTATTCATAAATATTTAACAAAACAGGATTTTTATTCAATAACTTTCATAAATATTTAACAAAACAGGATTTTTATTCATAAATATTTAACAAAACAGGATTTTTATTCAATAACTTTCATAAATATTTAACAAAACAGAATTTTTATTCATAAATATTTAACAAAACAGAATTTTTATTCATAAATATTTAACAAAACAGGATTTTTATTCATAAATATTGAACAAAACAGAATTTTTATTCATAAATATTTAACAAAACAGGATTTTTATTCAATAACTTTCATAAATATTGAACAAAACAGGATTTTTATTCATAAATATTTAACAAAACAGAATTTTTATTCAATAACTTTCATAAATATTGAACAAAACAGGATTTTTATTCATAAATATTTAACAAAACAGAATTTTTATTCAATAACTTTCATAAATATTGAACAAAACAGAATTTTTATTCAATAACTTTCATAAATATTTAACAAAACAGGATTTTTATTCAATAACTTTCATAAATATTTAACAAAACAGGATTTTTATTCATAAATATTTAACAAAACAGGATTTTTATTCATAAATATTTAACAAAACAGGATTTTTATTCATAAATATTTAACAAAACAGGATTTTTATTTAATAAATATTTAACAAAACAGGATTTTTATTCAATAACTTTCATAAATATTGAACAAAACAGGATTTTTATTCATAAATATTGAACAAAACAGAATTTTTATTCATAAATATTTAACAAAACAGGATTTTTAATAATAAATATTTAACAAAACAGAATTTTTATTCATAAATATTGAACAAAACAGAATTTTTATTCATAAATATTTAACAAAACAGAATTTTTATTCATAAATATTTAACAAAACAGGATTTTTATTCATAAATATTTAACAAAACAGGATTTTTATTCAATAACTTTCATAAATATTGAACAAAACAGGATTTTTATTCATAAATATTTAACAAAACAGAATTTTTATTCAATAACTTTCATAAATATTGAACAAAACAGAATTTTTATTCAATAACTTTCATAAATATTTAACAAAACAGGATTTTTATTCAATAACTTTCATAAATATTTAACAAAACAGGATTTTTATTCATAAATATTTAACAAAACAGGATTTTTATTCATAAATATTGAACAAAACAGGATTTTTATTCATAAATATTTAACAAAACAGGATTTTTATTCATAAATATTGAACAAAACAGGATTTTTATTCATAAATATTGAACAAAACAGAATTTTTATTCATAAATATTGAACAAAACAGGATTTTTATTAATAAATATTTAACAAAACAGGATTTTTATTCATAAATATTGAACAAAACAGGATTTTTATTCAATAACTTTCATAAATATTTAATAAAACAGGATTTTTATTCATAAATATTGAACAAAACAGGATTTTTATTCATAAATATTTAACAAAACAGGATTTTTATTCATAAATATTGAACAAAACAGAATTTTTATTCATAAATATTTAACAAAACAGGATTTTTAATAATAAATATTTAACAAAACAGGATTTTTATTCATAAATATTGAACAAAACAGAATTTTTATTCATAAATATTGAACAAAACAGAATTTTTATTCATAAATATTTAACAAAACAGAATTTTTATTCATAAATATTTAACAAAACAGAATTTTTATTCAATAACTTTCATAAATATTTAACAAAACAGGATTTTTATTCATAAATATTTAACAAAACAGAATTTTTATTCAATAACTTTCATAAATATTGAACAAAACAGAATTTTTATTCAATAACTTTCATAAATATTTAACAAAACAGGATTTTTATTCAATAACTTTCATAAATATTTAACAAAACAGGATTTTTATTCATAAATATTTAACAAAACAGGATTTTTATTCATAAATATTTAACAAAACAGGATTTTTATTCATAAATATTTAACAAAACAGGATTTTTATTTAATAAATATTTAACAAAACAGGATTTTTATTCAATAACTTTCATAAATATTGAACAAAACAGGATTTTTATTCATAAATATTTAACAAAACAGGATTTTTATTCATAAATATTGAACAAAACAGGATTTTTATTAATAAATATTGAACAAAACAGGATTTTTATTAATAAATATTTAACAAAACAGGATTTTTATTCAATAACTTTCATAAATATTGAACAAAACAGGATTTTTATTCATAAATATTGAACAAAACAGGATTTTTATTCATAAATATTGAACAAAACAGGATTTTTATTCAATAACTTTCATAAATATTTAACAAAACAGGATTTTTATTCATAAATATTTAACAATACAGGATTTTTATTCATAAATATTGAACAAAACAGGATTTTTATTCATAAATATTTAACAAAACAGGATTTTTATTCATAAATATTGAACAAAACAGGATTTTTATTCATAAATATTTAACAAAACAGGATTTTTATTCAATAACTTTCATAAATATTGAACAAAACAGGATTTTTATTCATAAATATTGAACAAAACAGGATTTTTATTCATAAATATTTAACAAAACAGGATTTTTATTCATAAATATTTAACAAAACAGGATTTTTATTCATAAATATTTAACAAAACAGGATTTTTATTCATAAATATTTAACAAAACAGAATTTTTATTCATAAATATTGAACAAAACAGGATTTTTATTCATAAATATTGAACAAAACAGGATTTTTATTCATAAATATTGAACAAAACAGGATTTTTATTCAATAACTTTCATAAATATTTAATAAAACAGGATTTTTATTCATAAATATTTAACAAAACAGGATTTTTATTCATAAATATTGAACAAAACAGGATTTTTATTCATAAATATTTAACAAAACAGGATTTTTATTCATAAATATTGAACAAAACAGGATTTTTATTCATAAATATTGAACAAAACAGAATTTTTATTCATAAATATTGAACAAAACAGGATTTTTATTAATAAATATTTAACAAAACAGGATTTTTATTCATAAATATTTAACAAAACAGGATTTTTATTCAATAACTTTCATAAATATTTAATAAAACAGGATTTTTATTCATAAATATTGAACAAAACAGGATTTTTATTCATAAATATTTAACAAAACAGGATTTTTATTCATAAATATTGAACAAAACAGAATTTTTATTCATAAATATTTAACAAAACAGGATTTTTAATAATAAATATTTAACAAAACAGGATTTTTATTCATAAATATTTAACAAAACAGAATTTTTATTCATAAATATTGAACAAAACAGAATTTTTATTCATAAATATTTAACAAAACAGAATTTTTATTCATAAATATTGAACAAAACAGAATTTTTATTCAATAACTTTCATAAATATTTAACAAAACAGGATTTTTATTCATAAATATTTAACAAAACAGAATTTTTATTCAATAACTTTCATAAATATTTAACAAAACAGGATTTTTATTCATAAATATTTAACAAAACAGGATTTTTATTTCATAAATATTTAACAAAACAGGATTTTTATTCAATAACTTTCATAAATATTGAACAAAACAGGATTTTTATTCATAAATATTTAACAAAACAGGATTTTTATTCATAAATATTGAACAAAACAGGATTTTTATTAATAAATATTGAACAAAACAGGATTTTTATTAATAAATATTTAACAAAACAGGATTTTTATTCAATAACTTTCATAAATATTGAACAAAACAGGATTTTTATTCATAAATATTGAACAAAACAGGATTTTTATTCATAAATATTGAACAAAACAGGATTTTTATTCATAAATATTGAACAAAACAGGATTTTTATTCATAAATATTGAACAAAACAGGATTTTTATTCATAAATATTTAACAAAACAGAATTTTTATTCATAAATATTGAACAAAACAGGATTTTTATTCATAAATATTGAACAAAACAGGATTTTTATTCATAAATATTTAACAAAACAGGATTTTTAATAATAAATATTTAACAAAACAGGATTTTTATTCATAAATATTTAACAAAACAGAATTTTTATTCATAAATATTTAACAAAACAGGATTTTTATTCATAAATATTGAACAAAACAGGATTTTTATTCATAAATATTGAACAAAACAGGATTTTTATTCATAAATATTTAACAAAACAGAATTTTTATTCATAAATATTGAACAAAACAGGATTTTTATTCATAAATATTGAACAAAACAGGATTTTTATTCATAAATATTGAACAAAACAGGATTTTTATTCAATAACTTTCATAAATATTTAATAAAACAGGATTTTTATTCATAAATATTTAACAAAACAGGATTTTTATTCATAAATATTGAACAAAACAGGATTTTTATTCATAAATATTTAACAAAACAGGATTTTTATTCATAAATATTGAACAAAACAGGATTTTTATTCATAAATATTGAACAAAACAGAATTTTTATTCATAAATATTGAACAAAACAGGATTTTTATTAATAAATATTTAACAAAACAGGATTTTTATTCATAAATATTGAACAAAACAGATTTTTATTCAATAACTTTCATAAATATTTAATAAAACAGGATTTTTATTCATAAATATTGAACAAAACAGGATTTTTATTCATAAATATTTAACAAAACAGGATTTTTATTCATAAATATTGAACAAAACAGAATTTTTATTCATAAATATTTAACAAAACAGGATTTTTAATAATAAATATTTAACAAAACAGGATTTTTATTCATAAATATTTAACAAAACAGAATTTTTATTCATAAATATTGAACAAAACAGAATTTTTATTCATAAATATTTAACAAAACAGGATTTTTATTCATAAATATTTAACAAAACAGAATTTTTATTCATAAATATTTAACAAAACAGAATTTTTATTCATAAATATTTAACAAAACAGGATTTTTATTCATAAATATTGAACAAAACAGAATTTTTATTCATAAATATTTAACAAAACAGGATTTTTAATAATAAATATTTAACAAAACAGGATTTTTATTCATAAATATTTAACAAAACAGGATTTTTATTCATAAATATTTAACAAAACAGAATTTTTATTCAATAACTTTCATAAATATTGAACAAAACAGGATTTTTATTCATAAATATTTAACAAAACAGGATTTTTATTTAATAAATATTTAACAAAACAGGATTTTTATTCATAAATATTTAACAAAACAGGATTTTTATTCAATAACTTTCATAAATATTGAACAAAACAGGATTTTTATTCATAAATATTTAACAAAACAGGATTTTTATTCATAAATATTGAACAAAACAGGATTTTTATTAATAAATATTGAACAAAACAGGATTTTTATTAATAAATATTTAACAAAACAGGATTTTTATTCAATAACTTTCATAAATATTGAACAAAACAGGATTTTTATTCATAAATATTGAACAAAACAGGATTTTTATTCATAAATATTTAACAAAACAGGATTTTTATTCATAAATATTGAACAAAACAGGATTTTTATTCATAAATATTTAACAAAACAGGATTTTTATTCATAAATATTTAACAAAACAGAATTTTTATTCATAAATATTTAACAAAACAGGATTTTTATTCATAAATATTTAACAAAACAGAATTTTTATTCATAAATATTTAACAAAACAGGATTTTTATTCATAAATATTGAACAAAACAGGATTTTTATTCATAAATATTGAACAAAACAGGATTTTTATTAATAAATATTTAACAAAACAGGATTTTTATTCATAAATATTTAACAAAACAGGATTTTTATTCAATAACTTTCATAAATATTTAACAAAACAGGATTTTTATTCATAAATATTGAACAAAACAGGATTTTTATTCATAAATATTGAACAAAACAGAATTTTTATTCATAAATATTGAACAAAACAGAATTTTTATTCATAAATATTAAACAAAACAGAATTTTTATTCATAAATATTGAACAAAACAGAATTTTTATTCATAAATATTTAACAAAACAGGATTTTTATTCATAAATATTTAACAAAACAGGATTTTTATTCAATAACTTTCATAAATATTTAACAAAACAGGATTTTTATTCATAAATATTGAACAAAACAGGATTTTTATTCATAAATATTGAACAAAACAGGATTTTTATTCATAAATATTGAACAAAACAGAATTTTTATTCATAAATATTGAACAAAACAGGATTTTTATTCATAAATATTGAACAAAACAGAATTTTTATTCATAAATATTTAACAAAACAGGATTTTTATTCAATAACTTTCATAAATATTGAACAAAACAGGATTTTTATTCATAAATATTGAACAAAACAGGATTTTTATTCATAAATATTTAACAAAACAGGATTTTTATTCATAAATATTGAACAAAACAGAATTTTTATTCAATAACTTTCATAAATATTTAACAAAACAGGATTTTTATTCAATAACTTTCATAAATATTTAACAAAACAGGATTTTTATTCAATAACTTTCATAAATATTGAACAAAACAGGATTTTTATTCATAAATATTGAACAAAACAGGATTTTTATTCAATAACTTTCATAAATATTGAACAAAACAGGATTTTTATTCATAAATATTGAACAAAACAGGATTTTTATTCATAAATATTGAACAAAACAGGATTTTTATTCAATAACTTTCATAAATATTTAACAAAACAGGATTTTTATTCATAAATATTTAACAAAACAGGATTTTTATTCATAAATATTTAACAAAACAGGATTTTTATTCATAAATATTTAACAAAACAGGATTTTTATTCATAAATATTGAACAAAACAGGATTTTTATTCATAAATATTTAACAAAACAGGATTTTTATTCATAAATATTGAACAAAACAGGATTTTTATTAATAAATATTTAACAAAACAGGATTTTTATTCATAAATATTGAACAAAACAGGATTTTTATTCATAAATATTTAACAAAACAGGATTTTTATTCATAAATATTTAACAAAACAGGATTTTTAATAATAAATATTTAACAAAACAGAATTTTTATTCATAAATATTGAACAAAACAGAATTTTTATTCATAAATATTTAACAAAACAGAATTTTTATTCATAAATATTTAACAAAACAGGATTTTTATTCATAAATATTGAACAAAACAGAATTTTTATTCATAAATATTTAACAAAACAGGATTTTTATTCAATAACTTTCATAAATATTGAACAAAACAGGATTTTTATTCATAAATATTTAACAAAACAGAATTTTTATTCAATAACTTTCATAAATATTGAACAAAACAGAATTTTTATTCAATAACTTTCATAAATATTTAACAAAACAGGATTTTTATTCAATAACTTTCATAAATATTTAACAAAACAGGATTTTTATTCATAAATATTTAACAAAACAGGATTTTTATTCATAAATATTTAACAAAACAGGATTTTTATTCATAAATATTTAACAAAACAGGATTTTTATTTAATAAATATTTAACAAAACAGGATTTTTATTCAATAACTTTCATAAATATTGAACAAAACAGGATTTTTATTCATAAATATTTAACAAAACAGGATTTTTATTCATAAATATTGAACAAAACAGGATTTTTATTAATAAATATTTAACAAAACAGGATTTTTATTCAATAACTTTCATAAATATTTAACAAAACAGGATTTTTATTCATAAATATTTAATAAAACAGGATTTTTATTCATAAATATTGAACAAAACAGGATTTTTATTCATAAATATTGAACAAAACAGGATTTTTATTCATAAATATTTAACAAAACAGGATTTTTATTCATAAATATTGAACAAAACAGGATTTTTATTAATAAATATTTAACAAAACAGGATTTTTATTCATAAATATTGAACAAAACAGGATTTTTATTCATAAATATTTAACAAAACAGGATTTTTATTCATAAATATTTAACAAAACAGGATTTTTAATAATAAATATTTAACAAAACAGAATTTTTATTCATAAATATTGAACAAAACAGGATTTTTATTCATAAATATTTAACAAAACAGGATTTTTATTCATAAATATTGAACAAAACAGAATTTTTATTCAATAACTTTCATAAATATTGAACAAAACAGAATTTTTATTCAATAACTTTCATAAATATTTAACAAAACAGGATTTTTATTCAATAACTTTCATAAATATTTAACAAAACAGGATTTTTATTCATAAATATTTAACAAAACAGGATTTTTATTCATAAATATTTAACAAAACAGGATTTTTATTCATAAATATTTAACAAAACAGGATTTTTATTTAATAAATATTTAACAAAACAGGATTTTTATTCAATAACTTTCATAAATATTGAACAAAACAGGATTTTTATTCATAAATATTTAACAAAACAGGATTTTTATTCATAAATATTGAACAAAACAGGATTTTTATTAATAAATATTTAACAAAACAGGATTTTTATTCAATAACTTTCATAAATATTTAACAAAACAGGATTTTTATTCATAAATATTTAATAAAACAGGATTTTTATTCATAAATATTGAACAAAACAGGATTTTTATTCATAAATATTGAACAAAACAGGATTTTTATTCATAAATATTTAACAAAACAGGATTTTTATTCATAAATATTGAACAAAACAGGATTTTTATTCAATAACTTTCATAAATATTTAACAAAACAGGATTTTTATTCATAAATATTGAACAAAACAGGATTTTTATTCATAAATATTTAACAAAACAGGATTTTTATTCATAAATATTGAACAAAACAGGATTTTTATTCATAAATATTTAACAAAACAGGATTTTTATTCATAAATATTGAACAAAACAGGATTTTTATTCATAAATATTTAACAAAACAGGATTTTTATTCATAAATATTGAACAAAACAGGATTTTTATTCATAAATATTGAACAAAACAGGATTTTTATTCAATAACTTTCATAAATATTTAACAAAACAGGATTTTTATTCATAAATATTGAACAAAACAGGATTTTTATTCATAAATATTTAACAAAACAGGATTTTTATTCATAAATATTGAACAAAACAGGATTTTTATTCATAAATATTTAACAAAACAGGATTTTTATTCATAAATATTGAACAAAACAGGATTTTTATTCATAAATATTGAACAAAACAGGATTTTTATTCATAAATATTTAACAAAACAGGATTTTTATTCATAAATATTTAACAAAACAGAATTTTTATTCATAAATATTGAACAAAACAGGATTTTTATTCATAAATATTTAACAAAACAGGATTTTTATTCATAAATATTGAACAAAACAGGATTTTTATTCATAAATATTGAACAAAACAGGATTTTTATTCATAAATATTTAACAAAACAGGATTTTTATTCATAAATATTTAACAAAACAGAATTTTTATTCATAAATATTTAACAAAACAGGATTTTTATTCATAAATATTTAACAAAACAGGATTTTTATTCATAAATATTTAACAAAACAGAATTTTTATTCATAAATATTTAACAAAACAGGATTTTTATTCATAAATATTGAACAAAACAGGATTTTTATTCATAAATATTTAACAAAACAGGATTTTTATTCATAAATATTGAACAAAACAGGATTTTTATTCATAAATATTGAACAAAACAGAATTTTTATTCATAAATATTGAACAAAACAGGATTTTTATTAATAAATATTTAACAAAACAGGATTTTTATTCATAAATATTGAACAAAACAGGATTTTTATTCAATAACTTTCATAAATATTTAATAAAACAGGATTTTTATTCATAAATATTGAACAAAACAGAATTTTTATTCATAAATATTGAACAAAACAGGATTTTTAATAATAAATATTTAACAAAACAGGATTTTTATTCATAAATATTGAACAAAACAGAATTTTTATTCATAAATATTTAACAAAACAGGATTTTTATTCAATAACTTTCATAAATATTTAACAAAACAGGATTTTTATTCATAAATATTTAACAAAACAGGATTTTTATTCATAAATATTTAACAAAACAGAATTTTTATTCATAAATATTTAACAAAACAGAATTTTTATTCATAAATATTGAACAAAACAGAATTTTTATTCATAAATATTTAACAAAACAGGATTTTTATTCAATAACTTTCATAAATATTTAACAAAACAGGATTTTTATTCATAAATATTTAACAAAACAGGATTTTTATTCATAAATATTTAACAAAACAGGATTTTTATTTAATAAATATTTAACAAAACAGGATTTTTATTCAATAACTTTCATAAATATTGAACAAAACAGGATTTTTATTCATAAATATTTAACAAAACAGGATTTTTATTCATAAATATTGAACAAAACAGGATTTTTATTCAATAACTTTCATAAATATTGAACAAAACAGGATTTTTATTCATAAATATTGAACAAAACAGGATTTTTATTCATAAATATTTAACAAAACAGGATTTTTATTCATAAATATTGAACAAAACAGGATTTTTATTCATAAATATTTAACAAAACAGGATTTTTATTCATAAATATTTAACAAAACAGAATTTTTATTCATAAATATTTAACAAAACAGGATTTTTATTCATAAATATTGAACAAAACAGGATTTTTATTCATAAATATTGAACAAAACAGGATTTTTATTAATAAATATTTAACAAAACAGGATTTTTATTCATAAATATTGAACAAAACAGGATTTTTATTCAATAACTTTCATAAATATTTAATAAAACAGGATTTTTATTCATAAATATTTAACAAAACAGGATTTTTATTCATAAATATTTAACAAAACAGGATTTTTATTCATAAATATTTAACAAAACAGGATTTTTATTCATAAATATTGAACAAAACAGGATTTTTATTCATAAATATTGAACAAAACAGAATTTTTATTCATAAATATTTAACAAAACAGGATTTTTATTCATAAATATTGAACAAAACAGAATTTTTATTCATAAATATTGAACAAAACAGAATTTTTATTCAATAACTTTCATAAATATTGAACAAAACAGGATTTTTATTCATAAATATTGAACAAAACAGAATTTTTATTCATAAATATTTAACAAAACAGGATTTTTATTCATAAATATTTAACAAAACAGAATTTTTATTCAATAACTTTCATAAATATTTAACAAAACAGGATTTTTATTCATAAATATTGAACAAAACAGGATTTTTATTCATAAATATTTAACAAAACAGAATTTTTATTCATAAATATTGAACAAAACAGAATTTTTATTCATAAATATTGAACAAAACAGAATTTTTATTCATAAATATTTAACAAAACAGAATTTTTATTCATAAATATTTAACAAAACAGGATTTTTATTCATAAATATTGAACAAAACAGAATTTTTATTCATAAATATTTAACAAAACAGGATTTTTATTCAATAACTTTCATAAATATTGAACAAAACAGGATTTTTATTCATAAATATTTAACAAAACAGAATTTTTATTCAATAACTTTCATAAATATTTAACAAAACAGGATTTTTATTCATAAATATTTAACAAAACAGGATTTTTATTCATAAATATTGAACAAAACAGGATTTTTATTCATAAATATTTAACAAAACAGGATTTTTATTCAATAACTTTCATAAATATTGAACAAAACAGGATTTTTATTCATAAATATTTAACAAAACAGGATTTTTATTAATAAATATTTAACAAAACAGGATTTTTATTCAATAACTTTCATAAATATTGAACAAAACAGGATTTTTATTCATAAATATTTAACAAAACAGGATTTTTATTCATAAATATTGAACAAAACAGGATTTTTATTCATAAATATTGAACAAAACAGGATTTTTATTCATAAATATTGAACAAAACAGGATTTTTATTAATAAATATTTAACAAAACAGGATTTTTATTCATAAATATTTAACAAAACAGAATTTTTATTCATAAATATTTAACAAAACAGGATTTTTATTCATAAATATTTAACAAAACAGGATTTTTATTCATAAATATTGAACAAAACAGGATTTTTATTCATAAATATTGAACAAAACAGGATTTTTATTAATAAATATTTAACAAAACAGGATTTTTATTCAATAACTTTCATAAATATTTAATAAAACAGGATTTTTATTCATAAATATTTAACAAAACAGGATTTTTATTCATAAATATTTAACAAAACAGGATTTTTATTCATAAATATTGAACAAAACAGGATTTTTATTCATAAATATTTAACAAAACAGGATTTTTATTCATAAATATTGAACAAAACAGGATTTTTATTCATAAATATTGAACAAAACAGAATTTTTATTCATAAATATTGAACAAAACAGAATTTTTATTCATAAATATTGAACAAAACAGAATTTTTATTCATAAATATTTAACAAAACAGGATTTTTATTCATAAATATTGAACAAAACAGAATTTTTATTCATAAATATTGAACAAAACAGGATTTTTATTCATAAATATTTAACAAAACAGAATTTTTATTCAATAACTTTCATAAATATTGAACAAAACAGGATTTTTATTCATAAATATTGAACAAAACAGAATTTTTATTCATAAATATTTAACAAAACAGAATTTTTATTCATAAATATTTAACAAAACAGGATTTTTATTCATAAATATTTAACAAAACAGGATTTTTATTCAATAACTTTCATAAATATTTAACAAAACAGGATTTTTATTCATAAATATTTAACAAAACAGGATTTTTAATAATAAATATTTAACAAAACAGGATTTTTATTCAATAACTTTCATAAATATTTAACAAAACAGGATTTTTATTCATAAATATTTAACAAAACAGGATTTTTATTCATAAATATTTAACAAAACAGGATTTTTATTCATAAATATTGAACAAAACAGGATTTTTATTCAATAACTTTCATAAATATTTAACAAAACAGGATTTTTATTCATAAATATTTAACAAAACAGGATTTTTATTCATAAATATTTAACAAAACAGGATTTTTATTCATAAATATTTAACAAAACAGGATTTTTATTCATAAATATTGAACAAAACAGGATTTTTATTCAATAACTTTCATAAATATTTAACAAAACAGGATTTTTATTAATAAATATTTAACAAAACAGGATTTTTATTCATAAATATTGAACAAAACAGGATTTTTATTCATAAATATTTAACAAAACAGGATTTTTATTCATAAATATTGAACAAAACAGGATTTTTATTCATAAATATTGAACAAAACAGGATTTTTATTCATAAATATTGAACAAAACAGGATTTTTATTCATAAATATTTAACAAAACAGGATTTTTATTCATAAATATTGAACAAAACAGGATTTTTATTCATAAATATTGAACAAAACAGGATTTTTATTCATAAATATTTAACAAAACAGGATTTTTAATAATAAATATTTAACAAAACAGGATTTTTATTCATAAATATTGAACAAAACAGGATTTTTATTCAATAACTTTCATAAATATTTAACAAAACAGAATTTTTATTCATAAATATTGAACAAAACAGGATTTTTATTCATAAATATTGAACAAAACAGGATTTTTATTCAATAACTTTCATAAATATTGAACAAAACAGGATTTTTATTCATAAATATTTAATAAAACAGGATTTTTATTCATAAATATTGAACAAAACAGGATTTTTATTCATAAATATTGAACAAAACAGAATTTTTATTCATAAATATTGAACAAAACAGGATTTTTATTCATAAATATTGAACAAAACAGGATTTTTATTCAATAACTTTCATAAATATTGAACAAAACAGGATTTTTATTCATAAATATTTAACAAAACAGGATTTTTATTCATAAATATTTAACAAAACAGGATTTTTATTCATAAATATTGAACAAAACAGGATTTTTATTCAATAACTTTCATAAATATTGAACAAAACAGGATTTTTATTCATAAATATTTCACAAAACAGGATTTTTATTCATAAATATTTAACAAAACAGGATTTTTATTAATAAATATTTAACAAAACAGGATTTTTATTCATAAATATTTAATAAAACAGGATTTTTATTCATAAATATTGAACAAAACAGGATTTTTATTCATAAATATTGAACAAAACAGAATTTTTATTCATAAATATTGAACAAAACAGGATTTTTATTCATAAATATTTAACAAAACAGGATTTTTATTAATAAATATTTAACAAAACAGGATTTTTATTCATAAATATTGAATAAAACAGAATTTTTATTCAATAACTTTCATAAATATTTAACAAAACAGGATTTTTATTCATAAATATTTAACAAAACAGAATTTTTATTCATAAATATTGAACAAAACAGGATTTTTATTCATAAATATTTAACAAAACAGGATTTTTATTCATAAATATTGAATAAAACAGAATTTTTATTCAATAACTTTCATAAATATTGAACAAAACAGGATTTTTATTCAATAACTTTCATAAATATTTAACAAAACAGGATTTTTATTAATAAATATTTAACAAAACAGGATTTTTATTCATAAATATTGAACAAAACAGGATTTTTATTCATAAATATTTAACAAAACAGGATTTTTATTCATAAATATTTAACAAAACAGGATTTTTAATAATAAATATTTAACAAAACAGGATTTTTATTCATAAATATTGAACAAAACAGGATTTTTATTCAATAACTTTCATAAATATTGAACAAAACAGGATTTTTATTCATAAATATTGAACAAAACAGGATTTTTATTCATAAATATTGAACAAAACAGGATTTTTATTCAATAACTTTCATAAATATTTAACAAAACAGGATTTTTATTCAATAACTTTCATAAATATTTAACAAAACAGAATTTTTATTCATAAATATTTAATAAAACAGGATTTTTATTCATAAATATTGAACAAAACAGGATTTTTATTCATAAATATTTAACAAAACAGGATTTTTATTCATAAATATTTAATAAAACAGGATTTTTATTCATAAATATTGAACAAAACAGGATTTTTATTCATAAATATTGAACAAAACAGGATTTTTATTCATAAATATTGAACAAAACAGGATTTTTATTCAATAACTTTCATAAATATTGAACAAAACAGGATTTTTATTCATAAATATTTAACAAAACAGGATTTTTATTCATAAATATTTAACAAAACAGGATTTTTATTCATAAATATTTAACAAAACAGGATTTTTATTCATAAATATTGAACAAAACAGGATTTTTATTCAATAACTTTCATAAATATTGAACAAAACAGGATTTTTTTTCATAAATATTTAACAAAACAGGATTTTTATTCAATAACTTTCATAAATATTTAACAAAACAGGATTTTTATTAATAAATATTTAACAAAACAGGATTTTTATTCATAAATATTTAACAAAACAGGATTTTTATTCATAAATATTGAACAAAACAGGATTTTTATTCATAAATATTGAACAAAACAGAATTTTTATTCATAAATATTTAACAAAACAGGATTTTTATTCAATAACTTTCATAAATATTGAACAAAACAGGATTTTTATTCATAAATATTTAACAAAACAGGATTTTTATTCAATAACTTTCATAAATATTGAACAAAACAGGATTTTTATTCATAAATATTTAACAAAACAGGATTTTTATTCATAAATATTTAACAAAACAGGATTTTTATTCAATAACTTTCATAAATATTGAACAAAACAGGATTTTTATTCATAAATATTTAACAAAACAGGATTTTTATTCATAAATATTGAACAAAACAGGATTTTTATTCATAAATATTGAACAAAACAGGATTTTTATTCAATAACTTTCATAAATATTTAATAAAACAGGATTTTTATTCATAAATATTTAACAAAACAGGATTTTTATTCATAAATATTTAACAAAACAGGATTTTTATTCATAAATATTTAACAAAACAGGATTTTTATTCATAAATATTTAACAAAACAGGATTTTTATTCATAAATATTTAACAAAACAGGATTTTTATTCATAAATATTTAACAAAACAGGATTTTTATTCAATAACTTTCATAAATATTTAACAAAACAGGATTTTTATTCATAAATATTGAACAAAACAGGATTTTTATTCATAAATATTGAACAAAACAGAATTTTTATTCATAAATATTGAACAAAACAGAATTTTTATTCATAAATATTGAACAAAACAGGATTTTTATTCATAAATATTTAACAAAACAGAATTTTTATTCAATAACTTTCATAAATATTGAACAAAACAGGATTTTTATTCATAAATATTGAACAAAACAGGATTTTTATTCATAAATATTTAACAAAACAGGATTTTTAATAATAAATATTTAACAAAACAGGATTTTTATTCAATAACTTTCATAAATATTTAACAAAACAGGATTTTTATTCATAAATATTTAACAAAACAGGATTTTTATTCATAAATATTTAACAAAACAGGATTTTTATTCATAAATATTGAACAAAACAGGATTTTTATTCAATAACTTTCATAAATATTTAACAAAACAGGATTTTTATTCATAAATATTTAATAAAACAGGATTTTTATTCATAAATATTGAACAAAACAGGATTTTTATTCATAAATATTGAACAAAACAGAATTTTTATTCAATAACTTTCATAAATATTGAACAAAACAGGATTTTTATTCATAAATATTGAACAAAACAGAATTTTTATTCATAAATATTGAACAAAACAGAATTTTTATTAATAAATATTTAACAAAACAGGATTTTTATTCATAAATATTTAATAAAACAGGATTTTTATTCATAAATATTGAACAAAACAGGATTTTTATTCATAAATATTGAACAAAACAGAATTTTTATTCATAAATATTGAACAAAACAGGATTTTTATTCATAAATATTGAACAAAACAGGATTTTTATTCAATAACTTTCATAAATATTGAACAAAACAGGATTTTTATTCATAAATATTTAACAAAACAGGATTTTTATTCATAAATATTTAACAAAACAGGATTTTTATTCATAAATATTTAACAAAACAGGATTTTTATTCATAAATATTGAACAAAACAGGATTTTTATTCATAAATATTTAACAAAACAGGATTTTTATTAATAAATATTTAACAAAACAGGATTTTTATTCATAAATATTTAATAAAACAGGATTTTTATTCATAAATATTTAACAAAACAGAATTTTTATTCAATAACTTTCATAAATATTGAACAAAACAGGATTTTTATTCATAAATATTGAACAAAACAGAATTTTTATTCATAAATATTTAACAAAACAGGATTTTTATTCATAAATATTTAACAAAACAGAATTTTTATTCAATAACTTTCATAAATATTTAACAAAACAGGATTTTTATTCATAAATATTGAACAAAACAGAATTTTTATTCATAAATATTGAACAAAACAGGATTTTTATTCATAAATATTTAACAAAACAGGATTTTTATTAATAAATATTTAACAAAACAGGATTTTTATTCATAAATATTGAATAAAACAGAATTTTTATTCAATAACTTTCATAAATATTGAACAAAACAGGATTTTTATTCAATAACTTTCATAAATATTTAACAAAACAGGATTTTTATTCATAAATATTGAACAAAACAGAATTTTTATTCATAAATATTGAACAAAACAGGATTTTTATTCATAAATATTTCACAAAACAGGATTTTTATTCAATAACTTTCATAAATATTTAACAAAACAGGATTTTTATTAATAAATATTTAACAAAACAGGATTTTTATTCATAAATATTTAACAAAACAGGATTTTTATTCATAAATATTGAATAAAACAGAATTTTTATTCAATAACTTTCATAAATATTGAACAAAACAGGATTTTTATTCAATAACTTTCATAAATATTTAACAAAACAGGATTTTTATTCATAAATATTGAACAAAACAGAATTTTTATTCATAAATATTTAACAAAACAGGATTTTTATTAATAAATATTTAACAAAACAGGATTTTTATTCATAAATATTTCACAAAACAGGATTTTTATTCAATAACTTTCATAAATATTTAACAAAACAGGATTTTTATTAATAAATATTTAACAAAACAGGATTTTTATTCATAAATATTGAACAAAACAGGATTTTTATTCATAAATATTGAACAAAACAGGATTTTTATTCATAAATATTGAACAAAACAGGATTTTTATTCATAAATATTTAACAAAACAGGATTTTTAATAATAAATATTTAACAAAACAGGATTTTTATTCATAAATATTGAACAAAACAGGATTTTTATTCAATAACTTTCATAAATATTGAACAAAACAGGATTTTTATTCATAAATATTGAACAAAACAGGATTTTTATTCAATAACTTTCATAAATATTTAACAAAACAGAATTTTTATTCATAAATATTTAATAAAACAGGATTTTTATTCATAAATATTTAACAAAACAGAATTTTTATTCATAAATATTGAACAAAACAGGATTTTTATTCAATAACTTTCATAAATATTGAACAAAACAGGATTTTTATTCATAAATATTTAACAAAACAGAATTTTTATTCAATAACTTTCATAAATATTTAACAAAACAGGATTTTTATTCATAAATATTGAACAAAACAGAATTTTTATTCATAAATATTGAACAAAACAGGATTTTTATTCATAAATATTTAACAAAACAGGATTTTTATTAATAAATATTTAACAAAACAGGATTTTTATTCATAAATATTGAATAAAACAGAATTTTTATTCAATAACTTTCATAAATATTGAACAAAACAGGATTTTTATTCAATAACTTTCATAAATATTTAACAAAACAGGATTTTTATTCATAAATATTGAACAAAACAGAATTTTTATTCATAAATATTGAACAAAACAGGATTTTTATTCATAAATATTTCACAAAACAGGATTTTTATTCAATAACTTTCATAAATATTTAACAAAACAGGATTTTTATTAATAAATATTTAACAAAACAGGATTTTTATTCAATAACTTTCATAAATATTTAACAAAACAGGATTTTTATTCATAAATATTGAACAAAACAGAATTTTTATTCATAAATATTGAACAAAACAGAATTTTTATTCATAAATATTGAACAAAACAGAATTTTTATTCATAAATATTTAACAAAACAGGATTTTTATTCATAAATATTGAACAAAACAGAATTTTTATTCATAAATATTGAACAAAACAGGATTTTTATTCATAAATATTGAACAAAACAGAATTTTTATTCAATAACTTTCATAAATATTGAACAAAACAGGATTTTTATTCATAAATATTGAACAAAACAGAATTTTTATTCATAAATATTTAACAAAACAGGATTTTTATTCATAAATATTGAACAAAACAGGATTTTTATTCAATAACTTTCATAAATATTGAACAAAACAGGATTTTTATTCATAAATATTTAACAAAACAGGATTTTTATTCATAAATATTGAACAAAACAGGATTTTTATTCATAAATATTTAACAAAACAGGATTTTTAATAATAAATATTTAACAAAACAGGATTTTTATTCAATAACTTTCATAAATATTTAACAAAACAGGATTTTTATTCATAAATATTTAACAAAACAGGATTTTTATTCATAAATATTTAACAAAACAGGATTTTTATTCATAAATATTGAACAAAACAGGATTTTTATTCAATAACTTTCATAAATATTTAACAAAACAGGATTTTTATTCATAAATATTTAATAAAACAGGATTTTTATTCATAAATATTGAACAAAACAGGATTTTTATTCATAAATATTGAACAAAACAGAATTTTTATTCAATAACTTTCATAAATATTGAACAAAACAGGATTTTTATTCATAAATATTGAACAAAACAGAATTTTTATTCATAAATATTGAACAAAACAGAATTTTTATTAATAAATATTTAACAAAACAGGATTTTTATTCATAAATATTTAATAAAACAGGATTTTTATTCATAAATATTGAACAAAACAGGATTTTTATTCATAAATATTGAACAAAACAGAATTTTTATTCATAAATATTGAACAAAACAGGATTTTTATTCATAAATATTTAACAAAACAGGATTTTTATTCAATAACTTTCATAAATATTTAACAAAACAGAATTTTTATTCATAAATATTTAATAAAACAGGATTTTTATTCATAAATATTGAACAAAACAGGATTTTTATTCATAAATATTTAACAAAACAGGATTTTTATTCATAAATATTTAATAAAACAGGATTTTTATTCATAAATATTGAACAAAACAGGATTTTTATTCATAAATATTGAACAAAACAGGATTTTTATTCATAAATATTGAACAAAACAGGATTTTTATTCAATAACTTTCATAAATATTGAACAAAACAGGATTTTTATTCATAAATATTTAACAAAACAGGATTTTTATTCATAAATATTTAACAAAACAGGATTTTTATTCATAAATATTTAACAAAACAGGATTTTTATTCAATAACTTTCATAAATATTTAACAAAACAGGATTTTTATTCATAAATATTGAACAAAACAGGATTTTTATTCATAAATATTGAACAAAACAGAATTTTTATTCATAAATATTGAACAAAACAGAATTTTTATTCATAAATATTGAACAAAACAGAATTTTTATTCATAAATATTTAACAAAACAGGATTTTTATTCATAAATATTGAACAAAACAGAATTTTTATTCATAAATATTGAACAAAACAGGATTTTTATTCATAAATATTTAACAAAACAGAATTTTTATTCAATAACTTTCATAAATATTGAACAAAACAGGATTTTTATTCATAAATATTGAACAAAACAGGATTTTTATTCATAAATATTTAACAAAACAGGATTTTTATTCATAAATATTGAACAAAACAGGATTTTTATTCAATAACTTTCATAAATATTTAACAAAACAGGATTTTTATTCATAAATATTTAATAAAACAGGATTTTTATTCATAAATATTGAACAAAACAGGATTTTTATTCATAAATATTTAACAAAACAGGATTTTTATTCATAAATATTGAACAAAACAGGATTTTTATTCATAAATATTGAACAAAACAGGATTTTTATTAATAAATATTGAACAAAACAGGATTTTTATTCATAAATATTGAACAAAACAGGATTTTTAATAATAAATATTGAACAAAAAAGGATTTTTATTCATAAATATTGAACAAAACAGGATTTTTATTCATAAATATTGAACAAAACAGGATTTTTATTCATAAATATTGAACAAAAAAGGATTTTTATTCATAAATATTGAACAAAAAATTATTTTTATTCATAAATATTGAACAAAACAGGATTTTTATTCATAAATATTTAACAAAACAGGATTTTTATTCATAAATATTGAACAAAACAGGATTTTTATTCATAAATATTTAACAAAACAGGATTTTTATTCATAAATATTGAACAAAACAGGATTTTTATTCAATAACTTTCATAAATATTGAACAAAACAGGATTTTTATTCATAAATATTTAACAAAACAGGATTTTTATTCATAAATATTTAACAAAACAGGATTTTTATTCATAAATATTTAACAAAACAGGATTTTTATTCATAAATATTGAACAAAACAGGATTTTTATTCATAAATATTTAACAAAACAGGATTTTTATTAATAAATATTTAACAAAACAGGATTTTTATTCATAAATATTGAACAAAACAGAATTTTTATTCATAAATATTTAACAAAACAGGATTTTTATTCATAAATATTTAACAAAACAGAATTTTTATTCAATAACTTTCATAAATATTTAACAAAACAGGATTTTTATTCATAAATATTGAACAAAACAGAATTTTTATTCATAAATATTGAACAAAACAGGATTTTTATTCATAAATATTTAACAAAACAGGATTTTTATTAATAAATATTTAACAAAACAGGATTTTTATTCATAAATATTGAATAAAACAGAATTTTTATTCAATAACTTTCATAAATATTGAACAAAACAGGATTTTTATTCAATAACTTTCATAAATATTTAACAAAACAGGATTTTTATTCATAAATATTGAACAAAACAGAATTTTTATTCATAAATATTGAACAAAACAGGATTTTTATTCATAAATATTTCACAAAACAGGATTTTTATTCAATAACTTTCATAAATATTTAACAAAACAGGATTTTTATTAATAAATATTTAACAAAACAGGATTTTTATTCATAAATATTTAACAAAACAGGATTTTTATTCATAAATATTGAATAAAACAGAATTTTTATTCAATAACTTTCATAAATATTGAACAAAACAGGATTTTTATTCAATAACTTTCATAAATATTTAACAAAACAGGATTTTTATTCATAAATATTGAACAAAACAGGATTTTTATTAATAAATATTTAACAAAACAGGATTTTTATTCATAAATATTTAACAAAACAGGATTTTTATTCATAAATATTTAACAAAACAGGATTTTTATTCATAAATATTTAACAAAACAGGATTTTTATTCATAAATATTGAACAAAACAGGATTTTTATTCATAAATATTTAACAAAACAGGATTTTTATTAATAAATATTTAACAAAACAGGATTTTTATTCATAAATATTGAACAAAACAGAATTTTTATTCATAAATATTTAACAAAACAGGATTTTTATTCATAAATATTTAACAAAACAGAATTTTTATTCAATAACTTTCATAAATATTTAACAAAACAGGATTTTTATTCAATAACTTTCATAAATATTTAACAAAACAGGATTTTTATTCATAAATATTTAATAAAACAGGATTTTTATTCATAAATATTGAACAAAACAGAATTTTTATTCATAAATATTTAACAAAACAGGATTTTTATTCATAAATATTTAACAAAACAGAATTTTTATTCAATAACTTTCATAAATATTTAACAAAACAGGATTTTTATTCATAAATATTGAACAAAACAGAATTTTTATTCATAAATATTGAACAAAACAGGATTTTTATTCATAAATATTTAACAAAACAGGATTTTTATTAATAAATATTTAACAAAACAGGATTTTTATTCATAAATATTTAACAAAACAGGATTTTTATTAATAAATATTTAACAAAACAGGATTTTTATTCATAAATATTGAATAAAACAGAATTTTTATTCAATAACTTTCATAAATATTGAACAAAACAGGATTTTTATTCAATAACTTTCATAAATATTTAACAAAACAGGATTTTTATTCATAAATATTGAACAAAACAGAATTTTTATTCATAAATATTGAACAAAACAGGATTTTTATTCATAAATATTTCACAAAACAGGATTTTTATTCAATAACTTTCATAAATATTTAACAAAACAGGATTTTTATTAATAAATATTTAACAAAACAGGATTTTTATTCATAAATATTTAACAAAACAGGATTTTTATTCATAAATATTGAATAAAACAGGATTTTTATTCAATAACTTTCATAAATATTTAACAAAACAGGATTTTTATTCAATAACTTTCATAAATATTTAATAAAACAGGATTTTTATTCATAAATATTGAACAAAACAGGATTTTTATTCATAAATATTGAACAAAACAGGATTTTTATTCATAAATATTGAACAAAACAGGATTTTTATTCAATAACTTTCATAAATATTTAACAAAACAGGATTTTTATTCATAAATATTGAACAAAACAGAATTTTTATTCATAAATATTGAACAAAACAGGATTTTTATTCATAAATATTTAACAAAACAGGATTTTTATTCATAAATATTGAACAAAACAGGATTTTTATTCATAAATATTTAACAAAACAGGATTTTTATTCATAAATATTCAACAAAACAGGATTTTTATTCATAAATATTGAACAAAACAGAATTTTTATTCATAAATATTGAACAAAACAGGATTTTTATTAATAAATATTTAACAAAACAGGATTTTTATTCATAAATATTGAACAAAACAGGATTTTTATTCATAAATATTTAACAAAACAGGATTTTTATTCATAAATATTGAACAAAACAGAATTTTTATTCATAAATATTTAACAAAACAGGATTTTTAATAATAAATATTTAACAAAACAGAATTTTTATTCATAAATATTGAACAAAACAGAATTTTTATTCATAAATATTTAACAAAACAGAATTTTTATTCATAAATATTTAACAAAACAGGATTTTTATTCATAAATATTTAACAAAACAGGATTTTTATTCAATAACTTTCATAAATATTGAACAAAACAGGATTTTTATTCATAAATATTTAACAAAACAGAATTTTTATTCAATAACTTTCATAAATATTGAACAAAACAGGATTTTTATTCATAAATATTGAACAAAACAGAATTTTTATTCAATAACTTTCATAAATATTTAACAAAACAGGATTTTTATTCATAAATATTTAACAAAACAGGATTTTTATTCATAAATATTTAACAAAACAGGATTTTTATTTAATAAATATTTAACAAAACAGGATTTTTATTCAATAACTTTCATAAATATTGAACAAAACAGGATTTTTATTCATAAATATTGAACAAAACAGGATTTTTATTCATAAATATTGAACAAAACAGGATTTTTATTCAATAACTTTCATAAATATTTAACAAAACAGGATTTTTATTCATAAATATTTAATAAAACAGGATTTTTATTCATAAATATTGAACAAAACAGGATTTTTATTCATAAATATTGAACAAAACAGGATTTTTATTCATAAATATTGAACAAAACAGAATTTTTATTCATAAATATTTAACAAAACAGGATTTTTATTCATAAATATTGAACAAAACAGAATTTTTATTCATAAATATTTAACAAAACAGGATTTTTATTCATAAATATTTAACAAAACAGGATTTTTATTTAATAAATATTTAACAAAACAGGATTTTTATTCAATAACTTTCATAAATATTGAACAAAACAGGATTTTTATTCATAAATATTGAACAAAACAGGATTTTTATTCATAAATATTGAACAAAACAGGATTTTTATTCAATAACTTTCATAAATATTTAACAAAACAGGATTTTTATTCATAAATATTTAATAAAACAGGATTTTTATTCATAAATATTGAACAAAACAGGATTTTTATTCATAAATATTGAACAAAACAGGATTTTTATTCATAAATATTGAACAAAACAGAATTTTTATTCATAAATATTGAACAAAACAGGATTTTTATTTAATAAATATTTAACAAAACAGGATTTTTATTCAATAACTTTCATAAATATTGAACAAAACAGGATTTTTATTCATAAATATTGAACAAAACAGGATTTTTATTCATAAATATTGAACAAAACAGGATTTTTATTCAATAACTTTCATAAATATTTAACAAAACAGGATTTTTATTCATAAATATTGAACAAAACAGGATTTTTATTCATAAATATTGAACAAAACAGGATTTTTATTCAATAACTTTCATAAATATTTAACAAAACAGGATTTTTATTCATAAATATTTAACAAAACAGGATTTTTATTCATAAATATTTAACAAAACAGAATTTTTATTCATAAATATTGAACAAAACAGGATTTTTATTCAATAACTTTCATAAATATTTAATAAAACAGGATTTTTATTCATAAATATTTAACAAAACAGGATTTTTATTCATAAATATTGAACAAAACAGGATTTTTATTCATAAATATTTAACAAAACAGGATTTTTATTCATAAATATTGAACAAAACAGGATTTTTATTCATAAATATTGAACAAAACAGAATTTTTATTCATAAATATTGAACAAAACAGGATTTTTATTAATAAATATTTAACAAAACAGGATTTTTATTCATAAATATTGAACAAAACAGGATTTTTATTCAATAACTTTCATAAATATTTAATAAAACAGGATTTTTATTCATAAATATTGAACAAAACAGGATTTTTATTCATAAATATTGAACAAAACAGAATTTTTATTCATAAATATTGAACAAAACAGAATTTTTATTCATAAATATTTAACAAAACAGGATTTTTAATAATAAATATTTAACAAAACAGGATTTTTATTCATAAATATTTAACAAAACAGAATTTTTATTCATAAATATTGAACAAAACAGAATTTTTATTCATAAATATTTAACAAAACAGAATTTTTATTCAATAACTTTCATAAATATTTAACAAAACAGGATTTTTATTCATAAATATTTAACAAAACAGGATTTTTATTTAATAAATATTTAACAAAACAGGATTTTTATTCAATAACTTTCATAAATATTGAACAAAACAGGATTTTTATTCATAAATATTTAACAAAACAGGATTTTTATTCATAAATATTGAACAAAACAGGATTTTTATTAATAAATATTGAACAAAACAGGATTTTTATTAATAAATATTGAACAAAACAGGATTTTTATTCATAAATATTTAACAAAACAGAATTTTTATTCATAAATATTTAACAAAACAGGATTTTTATTCATAAATATTTAACAAAACAGAATTTTTATTCATAAATATTTAACAAAACAGGATTTTTATTCATAAATATTGAACAAAACAGGATTTTTATTAATAAATATTTAACAAAACAGGATTTTTATTCATAAATATTGAACAAAACAGGATTTTTATTCAATAACTTTCATAAATATTTAATAAAACAGGATTTTTATTCATAAATATTTAACAAAACAGGATTTTTATTCATAAATATTTAACAAAACAGGATTTTTATTCATAAATATTTAACAAAACAGGATTTTTATTCATAAATATTTAACAAAACAGAATTTTTATTCATAAATATTGAACAAAACAGAATTTTTATTCATAAATATTGAACAAAACAGAATTTTTATTCATAAATATTTAACAAAACAGGATTTTTATTCATAAATATTGAACAAAACAGAATTTTTATTCAATAACTTTCATAAATATTGAACAAAACAGGATTTTTATTCATAAATATTGAACAAAACAGAATTTTTATTCATAAATATTTAACAAAACAGGATTTTTATTCATAAATATTTAACAAAACAGAATTTTTATTCAATAACTTTCATAAATATTTAACAAAACAGGATTTTTATTCATAAATATTTAACAAAACAGAATTTTTATTCATAAATATTGAACAAAACAGAATTTTTATTCATAAATATTGAACAAAACAGAATTTTTATTCATAAATATTTAACAAAACAGAATTTTTATTCATAAATATTTAACAAAACAGGATTTTTATTCATAAATATTGAACAAAACAGAATTTTTATTCATAAATATTTAACAAAACAGGATTTTTATTCAATAACTTTCATAAATATTGAACAAAACAGGATTTTTATTCATAAATATTTAACAAAACAGAATTTTTATTCAATAACTTTCATAAATATTTAACAAAACAGGATTTTTATTCAATAACTTTCATAAATATTGAACAAAACAGGATTTTTATTCAATAACTTTCATAAATATTGAACAAAACAGGATTTTTATTCATAAATATTGAACAAAACAGGATTTTTATTCAATAACTTTCATAAATATTTAACAAAACAGGATTTTTATTCATAAATATTTAATAAAACAGGATTTTTATTCATAAATATTGAACAAAACAGGATTTTTATTCATAAATATTGAACAAAACAGGATTTTTATTCATAAATATTGAACAAAACAGGATTTTTATTCAATAACTTTCATAAATATTTAACAAAACAGGATTTTTATTCATAAATATTTAACAAAACAGGATTTTTATTCATAAATATTGAACAAAACAGGATTTTTATTCATAAATATTGAACAAAACAGGATTTTTATTCATAAATATTGAACAAAACAGAATTTTTATTCATAAATATTGAACAAAACAGGATTTTTATTAATAAATATTTAACAAAACAGGATTTTTATTCATAAATATTGAACAAAACAGGATTTTTATTCAATAACTTTCATAAATATTTAATAAAACAGGATTTTTATTCATAAATATTGAACAAAACAGGATTTTTATTCATAAATATTTAACAAAACAGGATTTTTATTCATAAATATTGAACAAAACAGAATTTTTATTCATAAATATTTAACAAAACAGGATTTTTAATAATAAATATTTAACAAAACAGAATTTTTATTCATAAATATTTAACAAAACAGGATTTTTATTCATAAATATTTAACAAAACAGGATTTTTATTCAATAACTTTCATAAATATTGAACAAAACAGGATTTTTATTCATAAATATTTAACAAAACAGAATTTTTATTCAATAACTTTCATAAATATTGAACAAAACAGGATTTTTATTCATAAATATTTAACAAAACAGAATTTTTATTCAATAACTTTCATAAATATTGAACAAAACAGAATTTTTATTCAATAACTTTCATAAATATTTAACAAAACAGGATTTTTATTCAATAACTTTCATAAATATTTAACAAAACAGGATTTTTATTCATAAATATTTAACAAAACAGAATTTTTATTCATAAATATTTAACAAAACAGGATTTTTATTTAATAAATATTTAACAAAACAGGATTTTTATTCAATAACTTTCATAAATATTGAACAAAACAGGATTTTTATTCATAAATATTGAACAAAACAGGATTTTTATTAATAAATATTTAACAAAACAGGATTTTTATTCAATAACTTTCATAAATATTTAACAAAACAGGATTTTTATTCATAAATATTTAACAAAACAGGATTTTTATTCATAAATATTGAACAAAACAGGATTTTTATTCATAAATATTTAACAAAACAGGATTTTTATTCATAAATATTTAACAAAACAGGATTTTTATTCATAAATATTTAACAAAACAGAATTTTTATTCATAAATATTTAACAAAACAGGATTTTTATTCATAAATATTTAACAAAACAGAATTTTTATTCATAAATATTTAACAAAACAGGATTTTTATTCATAAATATTTAACAAAACAGGATTTTTATTCATAAATATTGAACAAAACAGGATTTTTATTCAATAACTTTCATAAATATTGAACAAAACAGGATTTTTATTCAATAACTTTCATAAATATTGAACAAAACAGGATTTTTATTCATAAATATTGAACAAAACAGGATTTTTATTCAATAACTTTCATAAATATTTAACAAAACAGGATTTTTATTCATAAATATTTAATAAAACAGGATTTTTATTCATAAATATTGAACAAAACAGGATTTTTATTCATAAATATTGAACAAAACAGGATTTTTATTCATAAATATTGAACAAAACAGGATTTTTATTCAATAACTTTCATAAATATTGAACAAAACAGGATTTTTATTCATAAATATTTAACAAAACAGGATTTTTATTCATAAATATTGAACAAAACAGGATTTTTATTCATAAATATTGAACAAAACAGAATTTTTATTCATAAATATTGAACAAAACAGGATTTTTATTAATAAATATTTAACAAAACAGGATTTTTATTCATAAATATTGAACAAAACAGGATTTTTATTCAATAACTTTCATAAATATTTAATAAAACAGGATTTTTATTCATAAATATTGAACAAAACAGGATTTTTATTCATAAATATTTAACAAAACAGGATTTTTATTCATAAATATTTAACAAAACAGAATTTTTATTCATAAATATTTAACAAAACAGGATTTTTATTCAATAACTTTCATAAATATTGAACAAAACAGGATTTTTATTCATAAATATTTAACAAAACAGAATTTTTATTCAATAACTTTCATAAATATTGAACAAAACAGGATTTTTAATAATAAATATTTAACAAAACAGGATTTTTATTCATAAATATTTAACAAAACAGAATTTTTATTCATAAATATTTAACAAAACAGAATTTTTATTCATAAATATTTAACAAAACAGGATTTTTATTCAATAACTTTCATAAATATTGAACAAAACAGGATTTTTATTCATAAATATTTAACAAAACAGAATTTTTATTCAATAACTTTCATAAATATTGAACAAAACAGGATTTTTATTCATAAATATTTAACAAAACAGAATTTTTATTCAATAACTTTCATAAATATTGAACAAAACAGAATTTTTATTCAATAACTTTCATAAATATTTAACAAAACAGGATTTTTATTCAATAACTTTCATAAATATTTAACAAAACAGGATTTTTATTCATAAATATTTAACAAAACAGGATTTTTATTCATAAATATTTAACAAAACAGGATTTTTATTTAATAAATATTTAACAAAACAGGATTTTTATTCAATAACTTTCATAAATATTGAACAAAACAGGATTTTTATTCATAAATATTTAACAAAACAGGATTTTTATTCATAAATATTGAACAAAACAGGATTTTTATTCATAAATATTTAACAAAACAGGATTTTTATTCATAAATATTGAACAAAACAGGATTTTTATTCATAAATATTTAACAAAACAGGATTTTTATTCATAAATATTTAACAAAACAGGATTTTTATTCATAAATATTTAACAAAACAGAATTTTTATTCATAAATATTTAACAAAACAGGATTTTTATTCATAAATATTTAACAAAACAGAATTTTTATTCATAAATATTTAACAAAACAGAATTTTTATTCATAAATATTTAACAAAACAGGATTTTTATTCATAAATATTGAACAAAACAGGATTTTTATTCATAAATATTGAACAAAACAGGATTTTTATTAATAAATATTTAACAAAACAGGATTTTTATTCATAAATATTGAACAAAACAGGATTTTTATTCAATAACTTTCATAAATATTTAATAAAACAGGATTTTTATTCATAAATATTTAACAAAACAGGATTTTTATTCATAAATATTTAACAAAACAGGATTTTTATTCATAAATATTGAACAAAACAGGATTTTTATTCATAAATATTTAACAAAACAGGATTTTTATTCAATAACTTTCATAAATATTTAACAAAACAGGATTTTTATTCATAAATATTGAACAAAACAGGATTTTTATTCATAAATATTTAACAAAACAGAATTTTTATTCATAAATATTGAACAAAACAGAATTTTTATTCATAAATATTGAACAAAACAGAATTTTTATTCATAAATATTGAACAAAACAGAATTTTTATTCATAAATATTTAACAAAACAGGATTTTTATTCATAAATATTGAACAAAACAGAATTTTTATTCATAAATATTGAACAAAACAGGATTTTTATTCATAAATATTTAACAAAACAGAATTTTTATTCAATAACTTTCATAAATATTGAACAAAACAGGATTTTTATTCATAAATATTGAACAAAACAGAATTTTTATTCATAAATATTTAACAAAACAGAATTTTTATTCATAAATATTTAACAAAACAGGATTTTTATTCATAAATATTGAACAAAACAGGATTTTTATTCAATAACTTTCATAAATATTGAACAAAACAGGATTTTTATTCATAAATATTGAACAAAACAGGATTTTTATTCATAAATATTTAACAAAACAGGATTTTTATTCATAAATATTGAATAAAACAGAATTTTTATTCAATAACTTTCATAAATATTGAACAAAACAGGATTTTTATTCATAAATATTTAACAAAACAGGATTTTTATTCATAAATATTTAACAAAACAGGATTTTTATTCATAAATATTGAACAAAACAGGATTTTTATTCAATAACTTTCATAAATATTTAATAAAACAGGATTTTTATTCATAAATATTGAACAAAACAGGATTTTTATTCATAAATATTTAACAAAACAGAATTTTTATTCAATAACTTTCATAAATATTGAACAAAACAGGATTTTTATTCATAAATATTTAATAAAACAGGATTTTTATTCATAAATATTGAACAAAACAGGATTTTTATTCATAAATATTGAACAAAACAGAATTTTTATTCATAAATATTGAACAAAACAGGATTTTTATTCATAAATATTGAACAAAACAGGATTTTTATTCAATAACTTTCATAAATATTGAACAAAACAGGATTTTTATTCATAAATATTGAACAAAACAGGATTTTTATTCATAAATATTGAACAAAACAGGATTTTTATTCATAAATATTTAACAAAACAGGATTTTTAATAATAAATATTTAACAAAACAGGATTTTTATTCATAAATATTGAACAAAACAGGATTTTTATTCAATAACTTTCATAAATATTTAACAAAACAGGATTTTTATTCAATAACTTTCATAAATATTTAACAAAACAGAATTTTTATTCATAAATATTTAATAAAACAGGATTTTTATTCATAAATATTGAACAAAACAGGATTTTTATTCATAAATATTGAACAAAACAGGATTTTTATTCAATAACTTTCATAAATATTTAACAAAACAGGATTTTTATTCATAAATATTTAACAAAACAGGATTTTTATTCATAAATATTTAATAAAACAGGATTTTTATTCATAAATATTGAACAAAACAGGATTTTTATTCATAAATATTGAACAAAACAGGATTTTTATTCATAAATATTGAACAAAACAGGATTTTTATTCAATAACTTTCATAAATATTGAACAAAACAGGATTTTTATTCATAAATATTTAACAAAACAGGATTTTTATTCATAAATATTTAACAAAACAGGATTTTTATTCATAAATATTTAACAAAACAGGATTTTTATTCATAAATATTTCACAAAACAGGATTTTTATTCAATAACTTTCATAAATATTTAACAAAACAGGATTTTTATTAATAAATATTTAACAAAACAGGATTTTTATTCATAAATATTTAATAAAACAGGATTTTTATTCATAAATATTGAACAAAACAGGATTTTTATTCATAAATATTGAACAAAACAGGATTTTTATTCAATAACTTTCATAAATATTGAACAAAACAGGATTTTTATTCATAAATATTTAATAAAACAGGATTTTTATTCATAAATATTGAACAAAACAGGATTTTTATTCATAAATATTGAACAAAACAGAATTTTTATTCATAAATATTGAACAAAACAGGATTTTTATTCATAAATATTGAACAAAACAGGATTTTTATTCAATAACTTTCATAAATATTGAACAAAACAGGATTTTTATTCATAAATATTGAACAAAACAGGATTTTTATTCATAAATATTTAACAAAACAGGATTTTTATTCATAAATATTGAACAAAACAGGATTTTTATTCAATAACTTTCATAAATATTGAACAAAACAGGATTTTTATTCATAAATATTTCACAAAACAGGATTTTTATTCAATAACTTTCATAAATATTTAACAAAACAGGATTTTTATTCATAAATATTGAACAAAACAGGATTTTTATTCATAAATATTTAACAAAACAGGATTTTTATTAATAAATATTTAACAAAACAGGATTTTTATTCATAAATATTTAATAAAACAGGATTTTTATTCATAAATATTGAACAAAACAGGATTTTTATTCATAAATATTGAACAAAACAGAATTTTTATTCATAAATATTGAACAAAACAGGATTTTTATTCATAAATATTTAACAAAACAGGATTTTTATTAATAAATATTTAACAAAACAGGATTTTTATTCATAAATATTGAACAAAACAGGATTTTTATTCAATAACTTTCATAAATATTTAACAAAACAGGATTTTTATTCATAAATATTTAACAAAACAGGATTTTTATTCATAAATATTGAATAAAACAGAATTTTTATTCAATAACTTTCATAAATATTGAACAAAACAGGATTTTTATTCAATAACTTTCATAAATATTTAACAAAACAGGATTTTTATTCATAAATATTGAACAAAACAGAATTTTTATTCATAAATATTTAACAAAACAGGATTTTTATTAATAAATATTTAACAAAACAGGATTTTTATTCATAAATATTTCACAAAACAGGATTTTTATTCAATAACTTTCATAAATATTTAACAAAACAGGATTTTTATTAATAAATATTTAACAAAACAGGATTTTTATTCATAAATATTTAACAAAACAGGATTTTTATTCATAAATATTGAACAAAACAGGATTTTTATTCATAAATATTGAACAAAACAGGATTTTTATTCATAAATATTTAACAAAACAGGATTTTTAATAATAAATATTTAACAAAACAGGATTTTTATTCATAAATATTGAACAAAACAGGATTTTTATTCAATAACTTTCATAAATATTGAACAAAACAGGATTTTTATTCATAAATATTGAACAAAACAGGATTTTTATTCATAAATATTGAACAAAACAGGATTTTTATTCAATAACTTTCATAAATATTTAACAAAACAGGATTTTTATTCAATAACTTTCATAAATATTTAACAAAACAGAATTTTTATTCATAAATATTTAATAAAACAGGATTTTTATTCATAAATATTGAACAAAACAGGATTTTTATTCATAAATATTGAACAAAACAGGATTTTTATTCATAAATATTGAACAAAACAGGATTTTTATTCAATAACTTTCATAAATATTGAACAAAACAGGATTTTTATTCATAAATATTTAACAAAACAGGATTTTTATTCATAAATATTTAACAAAACAGGATTTTTATTCATAAATATTTAACAAAACAGGATTTTTATTCATAAATATTGAACAAAACAGGATTTTTATTCAATAACTTTCATAAATATTGAACAAAACAGGATTTTTTTTCATAAATATTTAACAAAACAGGATTTTTATTCATAAATATTTCACAAAACAGGATTTTTATTCAATAACTTTCATAAATATTTAACAAAACAGGATTTTTATTAATAAATATTTAACAAAACAGGATTTTTATTCATAAATATTTAATAAAACAGGATTTTTATTCATAAATATTGAACAAAACAGGATTTTTATTCATAAATATTGAACAAAACAGGATTTTTATTCAATAACTTTCATAAATATTTAACAAAACAGGATTTTTATTCAATAACTTTCATAAATATTTAACAAAACAGGATTTTTATTCATAAATATTTAACAAAACAGGATTTTTATTCAATAACTTTCATAAATATTTAACAAAACAGGATTTTTATTCATAAATATTTAACAAAACAGGATTTTTATTCATAAATATTTAACAAAACAGGATTTTTATTCAATAACTTTCATAAATATTTAACAAAACAGGATTTTTATTCAATAACTTTCATAAATATTTAACAAAACAGAATTTTTATTCATAAATATTTAACAAAACAGGATTTTTATTCATAAATATTGAACAAAACAGAATTTTTATTCATAAATATTTAACAAAACAGGATTTTTATTCATAAATATTGAACAAAACAGAATTTTTATTCATAAATATTTAACAAAACAGGATTTTTATTCATAAATATTGAACAAAACAGAATTTTTATTCATAAATATTTAACAAAACAGGATTTTTATTCATAAATATTGAACAAAACAGGATTTTTATTCAATAACTTTCATAAATATTTAACAAAACAGGATTTTTATTCAATAACTTTCATAAATATTTAATAAAACAGGATTTTTATTCATAAATATTGAACAAAACAGGATTTTTATTCATAAATATTTAACAAAACAGGATTTTTATTCAATAACTTTCATAAATATTTAACAAAACAGGATTTTTATTCATAAATATTGAACAAAACAGAATTTTTATTCATAAATATTTAACAAAACAGGATTTTTATTCATAAATATTTAACAAAACAGAATTTTTATTCATAAATATTGAACAAAACAGAATTTTTATTCATAAATATTGAACAAAACAGGATTTTTATTCAATAACTTTCATAAATATTGAACAAAACAGGATTTTTATTCAATAACTTTCATAAATATTTAATAAAACAGGATTTTTATTAATAAATATTTAATAAAACAGGATTTTTATTCATAAATATTGAACAAAACAGGATTTTTATTCATAAATATTGAACAAAACAGAATTTTTATTCATAAATATTGAACAAAACAGAATTTTTATTCATAAATATTTAACAAAACAGGATTTTTATTCATAAATATTGAACAAAACAGGATTTTTATTCATAAATATTGAACAAAACAGGATTTTTATTCAATAACTTTCATAAATATTTAACAAAACAGGATTTTTATTCATAAATATTGAACAAAAGAGGATTTTTATTCATAAATATTTAACAAAACAGGATTTTTATTCATAAATATTTAACAAAACAGGATTTTGATTCATAAATATTTAACAAAACAGGATTTTTACAGGCTGTAACAGTGAGAACTGGAACCCTAAAAACTACTTGGAAAGTGAGGCGTCTCAGTGCCACCTCTCTGGCGTGCATTCAGACACAGCTGGAATGATTGCAGCTTTTGTTCCTCAAAGCCCTGTGTGCGGTGATGGAGCAACAGCGCCCTCCTTTGGTGACAGCTGAGAGGGAAAAAAAGCTTACAGCACCTGGTATTCCCAGGCGGTCTCCCATCCAAGTACTAACCAGGCCCGACCCTGCTTAGCTTCCGAGATCAGACGAGATCGGGCGTGTTTTTTTTTTTTTTTTCTTTTATTATCAAAAAAGGCATAAATTACACATTCACACATTTTCATAATTCAAAAGAAATTAACACCCCAAAAAAACAAAATCACACAAGACAAGAAGCTCCTTCAAATACTTGAAATCCACACTTAATGACACATAAACCTATACAGGTTAAACATAAAAAACATACTATCAAAACCAAACTGACGAGATCGGGCGTGTTTTTTTTTTTCTCTTTTTATTATCAAAAATATAAGTTTTTACAAGACATATTATTTACAAAGAGAACAACAGAAAGAAAATACTAAACAAAACAAAAATAAACACAATTCATTCGTCACATAAAGCCTGTAGCCAAAACACTCAGGCCAAATAAATAAAACAAAACCCAGACACCATAAAGAAAATATACGCCAAAATAAAATACTCACAAATCTTTATGTTTGTGTAGCCTGCAGCCAAAACGCTCAGGCCAAAATAAATAAAACAAAACCCAGACACCTTAAAGAAAATACACTACAAAATAAAATACTCACACATATTTATCTTTGTGTAGCCTGCAGCCAAAACGCTCAGGCCAAATAAATAAAACAAAACCCAGACACCTTAAAGAAAATACACTACAAAATAAAATACTCACACATATTTATGTTTGTGTAGCCTGCAGCCAAAACGCTCAGGCCAAAATAAAAAACCCAAAACAAAACAACATAAAGAAAATACACAACAAAATAGAATACACACAAATCTTTCTCCACATAAAGCCTGCAGCCAAAACACTCAGGCCAAAAAAAAAGAAATAAAAATAAGAACCCAGACAATAAAAGGAAAAACACGCAAAAAGAAAAACCATAAAAAACCACAAATTATACTCTACGCAAGCCTGTAGCCAAAACACTCAGGCCAAAACAAAAAAATAAATATATAAATAAATAAACAAAATAAACAAAAAGCAAATTAAAAAAAAGGAAAAAGGAGAAAAACAAACAACAAAAAACAAAAAACACCAAACAACAAAACAAACCACACTCTAAAAAAAAAATCCCAATGGTGAGGCAAGACTGCTAGCCCCAGTCCACCTTTACCTCTCCATCTTCCCCAATCCTGATGAGGGTACTCCCCATAATGAACCCTCTCTCAAATTCCTCACTATCTAATGATCTGTACATCATGTTGACATCCCTCTTCAATCCACTCCTAAATATACTCCAGATGTCAGCTTTCCTCTTCTCATAATGGGCCAGATTCCTCCTCAGTTTGACTGCAAACCTTGCATGGCTCAATGTGTAGTTCAAGAGACTCAGCCCTTTCATTCTTCCTTCCACTCCAAACAACCACAATTCCTTCCACTCCATTCTCTCTACATATCTTTCATTCCAACATCTGTTAATTAACTCCTTCAATCTCTCAAAATATCCCTGCAACTCCTCACATTCAACAAACTCATGCATACATGTTTCAACTTCCACTCCACATACATCACATTCTTTCTTCACATTCACATCAAACTTACTTACTTACTACTTAAAAGAAAATCAAAATTCTCACATTCACTACTGTTCCATTTCACTCTCAGATTCATCCATATTCTTTTCACATCCATGTCATTCATCACTCTCATCCATACTTTCTCTGCAGCTGGTCTCCTCACATACCCCCCTCTGAAACATTTATACAACACTCTGGTTTTCACACTCATCAGATTCATTCTCTTCTCACTTTCTCCTACATACATCTCAATCTCTCCTTGCTCATCCACCACATTCTCTCTCTCAATCATTTCCATCCACTCTCTGGGCATCCCTCCCTTTATCTTATCCATCACCCCCTCTGCTGTACCCATCCACGTTTCATCCCCCCTGCCCCTCACCTCATCAACTACCACCTGTGCCCTCATAAACCCTGGTACATATTCATAAACTAAATCCCTCACCTTCCTAAACCCAGCCCTCCACATCAACCTGTTGTAAAGTGTTTCCCCTTCCCATGTGATTTTTGGATTTAAAAACACCGGCTGCTCCCATACTTGCTTTACATTCTTACATTCATACTTCACACACTTCACAAACTCACCCCATGATCCCAACACCTCCTTATAAAAATCAGACACCTCACTCAACATTCCTTTCTTCAGTTCCATAAACACTGCACTATCTCCACACCCTCCACATTTATCAATCGCTTCCTTTAAAAACACCTTCCATGTGTGATCCCTGTTGTTTATTAAATACCTCACCATCATTTTCACCCTAAGTGCTTTCTTCTTCTTTTCTAAATTAATCAGTTTCAGTCCTCCATCCTCATACTCATTCTCCATCACCTCCCTGGCTATTCTAACTCCCTTCCCATCCCACAGAAACTCACTCACTACTCTCTCCACCTCCTTCATCACTCTCTCAGGTACATCTAACACATTCATTACATACACTAACTTACTCATCACTAACGCATTCACAACTACCACCTTCCCTTTCAACCCTAACCCTCTGTGCTTCCAAAACCCTAATGTCTTCCTAATACTGTTCACTATCCCTTCATATTGCATATCTCTCCCTTCCTTATCCTTTATCCCTAAATTAACACCTAACACTCTGAAATAATCCTGCTTCTCTTTTAACCCTATCTCCACCCTTCCTATGCTATCCTCTCCTATATACATGATCTCTGACTTCTCTATGTTAACTTTAGCCCCTGATGCCCTCCCATACAGCTCTAAACTATCTAATACCTCAACTATACTTTCCCTGTCCTTCACTGTGACTGTTGTGTCGTCTGCATATTGATATAATAAACTCTCTTGTCCTCCTGGTAGCTCTATCCCCCTGATTTTATTGTTTTGCCTTAATAGTAGTGCGAGTGGTTCAGCTGACAGTGAGTATAGCAGTGCTGACATTGGACACCCTTGCCTAACTGACCTTTCTAACCTAAATGTGTCTGTGACTATACCATTAATTTTAACACAACTATGTGCCCCCTCATACATCCTCCTAATCCATCCACCTAATCTATGCCCAAAACCCATTTTCTCTAACACCCTGTACAAATAAGTGTGATCTAACCTATCAAATGCCTTATTTAAATCTAAATTTACTACAATCCCTCCCTTTCCTTTCTTCATATACTCTATTGTGTCTCTAATGCTACTTACTGTGTCTGCTATATCCCTACCTGGTATACTATAAGCCTGCGTGCTCCCTACCACCGTCCCAATGACTCTTTTAATCCTGTTGGCTAACACCCGTGCTAATATCTTGTAATCTGTATTCAGCATTGTAAGTGGTCTGTAGTTTTCTAATCTATCCCTATTCCCTTTCTTATATATGATGCTAACTAGCCCTGTCGACATATCTGCTTTCATCCTATCCTTCTCTTCTATCCATCTAAACAATCTATCTAACACTGGCACTAATTCCTCCCTAAATTCTATATAAAACTCCCCAATAATACCATCTATCCCTGGACTCTTATTCCTACCTAACCCTGCTATGGCTGCTTCTATTTCTCCTGTCCCTATGTTACCCTCACACATCTCCCTATCATCATCACTCACCTTCACTTCTACTTTCTCTAACACCTGCCTCATGCTCTCTTCATCCACTTCTCCTGCCCTAAATAATTCCCTGTAAAATTCTTCTACCCTTTCTGCTATCCCTACAAAATCTGTAATTTTCTCTCCCTCCTTTCCTTCTACCTGTTCTAAATAATTCCTCTTCTGCTTTGTTTTCTCTAGCCCTAAACAATACCCTGTACATTTCTCTCCCTCAATCACATGTCTTGCCCTACTCCTGACTATTGCTCCCTTACACTTCCTCTGTTCTATCTCCTTCAGCTCTTCTTTAATTCTTATATAATTCTTCAGATCACACTCCTCCTCATCTATCCTCTCTACCTCTCTTTCTAACTCCTCCTTCAGATTTCTCTCTCTCTCTCTCGCTCTCCTATTCCTACATCTACTATAATTTATGCTCAACTCTTTAATTTCTATTTTCAAATTCTCCCACCACCCCCCAACATCCTCCTCATACATACTGTCATTCATTCTCATGTTTATACATTCTCTCACTTTCTTTTTATATAGTTCATCTTTCACTAGTTCACCATTCAAACACCACACACCACCTCCCCTCCTTTCAATTTGTTGTTTTAAACTAAACTCTAACACCATGTGATCACTAAGTGCAGTTACTTTATACTCTATCTTTCCTATCCTATCAACTATGCCCTTTGCTCCCAAAACTAAATCTATCCTACTCTGTTTTAAAACCCCTCTCACTACTTGTCTCCTGGAAAAAGCCTTCCCCTCTGGATTCCTCTCTCTCCACACATCAATCATCCCTCTTTCTCTCATCACCTTTCTCAACACACCTCTCGACGAATCACTCCTATAACATACACTCGATGACGCATCCAACCTTCCACACCACACATTGAAATCACCCACAATCATACAGTTGTCCTCACACACTCCTCCCACCCTCTCAAAAAAAACCCTTCTCTCTCTCTCCTCATTAGGTGCATATAAATTAATTAACTGAAACTTTTTCCCCATGTGCTCAAATATAATACCAATCATTCTCCCTTCCCCATCATCCACACACTTTCTAACATTCTCAATCACTCCCCTCTTTACTAAGATTGCCACCCCCCTTGATTTGTCTCCCCCGTTGTTCACATACATCTCACCCATCCATTCTCTCTCAGTCTCTCTCACACACACATCATCCCAGTGAGTCTCTTGTAAACATACAATATCTGCATCACACACCAGCAAGGTTTGCTGTCTCCTGTCTCGGTCTCTAAGCCCATTACTATTGAAAGAGGAAAAGCTGAGCGCCATTAGCAGTATTAAAAGGGATGTCAACATGAGTGCTTATCATTTAGCGGCTTTCTTTTTTACTTTTTCCAGTCTCTTACTATGCCTCTTACTTTTAGGTCTTTTCCTCACCTCTCCCACTTTCTCCATGTTATCGTCCTCACTCGCAGTTATATCCGATACCTCCCACTCCATCCCACTCACCCCCGCACCCCCACTCATTCCCATTCCCCCCTTTTCCACCATCCTTACCCCGCTTGTTTCCCCGTTCATCCCTCCTCCCGTCCCTCTGGCTTCTGCGTCTCTCTCCCCTCCTTTGTCAGTCTCTGTGTCTTTCTCTCCTTCCGTCGGCGTCTCCATTACAGTCTCTACCTCTCCGTCCTGCTCCTCTTCCTCTTCCTCTTCCTCCTGCATCCTCTCCTCTCCCTCTCCTTCCAGTCCTGAAGTCGCGTCTTCTTCACCATCTCCGCTCCGGCTTTGATCCTCTCCGTCGATCGTCTCCTGGCTCCAAACTCCTTCTCCCGTCTGCTCCTTCTCCTGCTCCTTCTCCTGCTGCTGCTCCTCCTGCTGCTTCTCTGCGCACTCTCTGGCGTAATGTCCTTGTTTGCCACATTTAAAACAGGTGAAATCCGGGCAGTCTCTTACTATGTGTCCTGGCTGGATACATAGCCGGCAGACTTTCACCTGCCTGTCATGGATTACTCTGAAGTGCTCCGCTCCTCCTGCTGTTTCAAATTTTGTGGAGTACGGAAGCGACTTGACAAATTCTGTAAACTTTACTTTTAAAAATCGTGTCCCGTCTGCAATGTTTGTACCCGGCCACATCCGTCTCCTTATCCTGGATACTGGGCTCACTCCCCAGTCACGCAATTTGCTCAGTATCGTTTCGTCATCTATATATGTAGGCAAGTTAATAAATGATACGACCATCTCGTCGTTATTGATTTCCCTTGCCATTACCGTGTTATTTTGTATTTTCAGACCGTCCATAATTTTTGCTTTCCCTTCTTCAGTTTTCATGGTCAGTTCATAGCTTTTAGGATTCTTGAATCTACAGCCTATAACCTCTCCACACACTTCCTTCACTTTCTTGAGCAGCTCCATCATAGTTATCCTGTCATTTCCGTCTATATCCACCAGTAGGGTTAATCTTTTTTCAAAGATTGTTTTCTCCTTAAGTCCATTGTCCGTAATCCGTTTCTCCTGTGTCATTGCCGGTCCAGTTTTGTTTGCCATGTGGTCCGTCCCAAACATTTCAAAAAGGGAAAATAAAGTCCCCCAAACAGCAGGGCTGTCGGGGGAAAACTACAAAAACAAAACAACACAACTACAGACAACGGATACAACGAACAAAAACAAAAATGAACAGGGATATTTTATGATAGCTTCTAACTCTCGGTACTCACTCAACTCACTTCCTGAAAGGGGCGTGTTCAAGGTGGTATGGCCGTAAGCGACGAAACAGGCCGCAAAAAGCCCATTTAAACATGCTGTGACACCACTGACAGTTGCTCACACCAGCTGAGTGGCGGATAATGGTGTCTCAGCCATCAAACACATGCTATCCTTTAACAGTACTTATAATAGGAATAGTTTTTTTTTTTCTGCGGAGAAACACACAGCTGGAAGGACTGCAACCTTGTTTCTCAGGCCATTTGTGTACATGCGGGATGATTGCAGGCTTTTTACAGGCTGTAACAGTGAGAACTGGAACCCTAAAAACTACTTGGAAAGTGAGGCGTCTCAGTGCCACCTCTCTGGCGTGCATTCAGACACAGCTGGAATGATTGCAGCTTTTGTTCCTCAAAGCCCTGTGTGCGGTGATGGAGCAACAGCGCCCTCCTTTGGTGACAGCTGAGAGGGAAAAAAAGCTTACAGCACCTGGTATTCCCAGGCGGTCTCCCATCCAAGTACTAACCAGGCCCGACCCTGCTTAGCTTCCGAGATCAGACGAGATCGGGCGTGTTCAGGGTGGTATGGCCGTAAGCGACGAAACAGGCCGCAGAAAGCCCATTTAAACATGCTGTGACACCACTGACAGTTGCTCACACCAGCTGAGTGGCGGATAATGGTGTCTCAGCCATCAAACACATGCTATCCTTTAACAGTACTTTGATAGGAATAGTTTTTTTTTTTCTGCGGAGAAACACACAGCTGGAAGGACTGCAACCTTGTTTCTCAGGCCATTTGTGTACATGCGGGATGATTGCAGGCTTTTTACAGGCTGTAACAGTGAGAACTGGAACCCTAAAAACTACTTGGAAAGTGAGGCGTCTCAGTGCCACCTCTCTGGCGTGCATTCAGACACAGCTGGAATGATTGCAGCTTTTGTTCCTCAAAGCCCTGTGTGCGGTGATGGAGCAACAGCGCCCTCCTTTGGTGACAGCTGAGAGGGAAAAAAAGCTTACAGCACCTGGTATTCCCAGGCGGTCTCCCATCCAAGTACTAACCAGGCCCGACCCTGCTTAGCTTCCGAGATCAGACGAGATCGGGCGTGTTCAGGGTGGTATGGCCGTAAGCGATGAAACAGGCCGCAGAAAGCCCATTTAAACATGCTGTGACACCACTGACAGTTGCTCACACCAGCTGAGTGGCGGATAATGGTGTCTCAGCCATCAAACACATGCTATCCTTTAACAGTACTTTGATAGGAATAGTTGTTTTTTTTCTGCGGAGAAACACACAGCTGGAAGGACTGCAACCTTGTTTCTCAGGCCATTTGTGTACATGCGGGATGATTGCAGGCTTTTTACAGGCTGTAACAGTGAGAACTGGAACCCTAAAAACTACTTGGAAAGTGAGGCGTCTCAGTGCCACCTCTCTGGCGTGCATTCAGACACAGCTGGAATGATTGCAGCTTTTGTTCCTCAAAGCCCTGTGTGCGGTGATGGAGCAACAGCGCCCTCCTTTGGTGACAGCTGAGAGGGAAAAAAAGCTTACAGCACCTGGTATTCCCAGGCGGTCTCCCATCCAAGTACTAACCAGGCCCGACACTGCTTAGCTTCCGAGATCAGACGAGATCGGGCGTGTTCTTTTTTTTTTTTTCTCTTTTTTTATTTTTCTTCAGTTCACAAATTTACATTTTCAATACCTTATTTTTACACAAAAACTTAATCCCTTCCCCATCCCTTTCATCAACCCCACAAAACACAACCAGAATACAAATTATCATTTTACCAATTAAACATAATCTCACCCTCCTCACCTTCATAAATAAACTTATTCCCACTTAAAAAAGACAGTTTGACCTCCTTCCCACCGTATCTACAATTCATTTCAATGTCTTTTCTCATTATTGTTTTAAATAAGTGTTTTATTTTTACCTTCCGTCCCTCAAAATGCGCATAATTTCTTCTGTAGACGACCGCGAGTCTGGCATGGCTTAAAATAAAATTAATTAACCAAATGTTCACATCTTTCTTTTTTTCAAATAAACCAAACAAAAACCATTTCCTCCATCCTTCTTCCAATTCTGATTCCATCCTCCAGTTTTTTTTCAACAATGCTTTTAAAAAATCAAAGAAATCAACCAACTCAACACAATCCAAAAAAAAATGTAAAAAGCTCTCATGGCCATTATTACACACATCACACGTTGCACTTACCGCATTGTTTATTCTATTAAACACCACATTTGTATATATTCTATTATGTTTTATCAGGAAATCATTATTCTCACACTCTACACTGTTATATTTTATGTTCACATTCGACCATATTTTCTTTACATCAAAATCTTCAAACACTCTTCTCCAAACACTCTCTGCCGCTGGCTCTTTTATCACATCAACTATTAACCATCCATACACTTTTTTTACACTCATACTCTTAATTTCACATTTCTTCCCATTCTCCATCACATACATCTCAGGCATACATTCATCTATTGTCTGGACACATTCTTTTTCAATTTTGTTAGTCCAGTTCAAAGGTATACTTGCTTTAATTCTGTCATATATTTTATTTACTTTCTCTCTGCTTTCCATTCCTTCATACTCACACACCGAATCATAAATACAATTTTCTCTAAGAAATCCTGGGATAACCTCATAAATTATATCTTTAACCTGCTGAATACCTCCTTTTATAAATTGTGGTTCATATAATATTTTATTTTTATATCTGAGTTTTTCATTTAGAAATAAAGGCAAGTTTACAAACATTTGCAACCCATCACACTCATACTCCACCTTAGGAAGAAATTTTCTCCACGCTTCCAATACTTCTCTATAAATCTCTGGTATTCCTACCGTCATTGATTTCTTAAACCCCATACACCAGCCATTCTCACCTATTCCCCCCACATCATTGATATATTTCTTCAAGAGTTCCTTCCACCCGTAATTCCACCTTCCCACCATATATTTCTGTACCGTTTTTATTCTCAATGCTGCCCTTTTTGTTTCCAAATCTACTAAATTTAACCCTCCCTCCCACTTTTTCCCGACCAATGTTTTCTGCGCAATTTTCACCCCTTTCCCTTCCCATATGAAATCACACACAATTTTGTTTAACTCATTCATCACCCACTCCGGCATATCAAGAACACTCATCACATACACACACACTGATAACAACAAACTATTGACCACAATTATCTTCCCCTTTAACCTTAATTTCCTCCCCCTCCATGCTGTACATATTGTTCTTATTTTATTTATCACCCCTGTCCACGTCACATCTCTCGCTTCCATACTTTCCACCCCTAAGTGCACTCCCAACACCTTTATATATTTTTCTTCCACCTTTAATCCCACTTCTACTCTCTCCACTTCACCTATGTACATTATTTCTGATTTGTCTTTATTTATTTTTGCCCCTGATGCCCTTCCATACTTCTCTACTAGCTCCAAAACTTTCTTTACACTTCCTCCATCTCTAACCGTGATAGTAGTATCATCCGCATATTGATTTATTATACATATCCCGCCATATGGCAGCTGAATCCCTTTCACATCTTTATTCATCTTAATTAGTGTCGCTAGGGGCTCTACCACTATTGCATACAGCAACGCTGATAGAGGACACCCCTGCCTCACTGATCTCCCCACTTCAAAACTGTCTGTCAGTACCCCATTCACTTTTACACGACTTTTCGCACTCCCATATAACCTCTTCACCCATCCCCTCATTCTCTCCCCAAACCCAAATCGCTCTAATACCCTATACAAAAACCTATGCTCTACTCTATCAAACGCCTTATTCCAGTCTATTCCTAACACCACTCCCCCTTTCTTATCTCGCTTCATATATTCAAAAACATCCCTAACTGTCCCTATCGTATCTGCTATATCTCTTCCTGGTATGCTATAACTTTGTGTTGTTTGCACTATCTCTCCTATCACTCTCTTCATCCTATTTGCTAATATTTTTGTTAAAATTTTATAATCTACATTTAATAAACTGATTGGCCTATAATTTTCCAAATCTAAATTACTTCCCTTTTTCTTATATATAATTGTTATCACCCCTTCTACCATCCTATCCTGCACTAGCCCTGTTCGCTCCATCCCCCTAAACACTTCTGCTAAAATCGGTGCTACCTCATTCTTATATGTTTTATACCATTCTATCCCTATTCCATCACTCCCCGGACTCTTCCCACTTTTCAAACTTACTATTGCCTCCATCACCTCCTTCTCATTTATTTCCCTATCACACCATTTCTTATCATCCTCACTCAAACTTTTTCCTATACTTTCCAATACCTCATCTATACTTGATTCATCTATTTCTCCCTTCTTATATAAATCCCCATAAAACTCCTGTATCCTCTCCAGTATCTCCACATAATCTTCTATTATCTCTCCCTTCTTATTATTAATTTCATTGATAAATGTCCTATTCTGTCTTCTTTTCTCTAACCCTAAAAAGTATCCTGTACATTTTTCTCCCTCTAAAGCATATTTTGCTTTACTTCTCAAAATTGCTCCCCTACATTTTTCCCTTTCATACCTCTCTAGCTTCATCTTTACCTCTATATAATTGTCTATACTATATCCCTCCTCATCATCTGCCCTACTCAATTCTACTCTCAATTTTTCCTTCAAACCCTTCTCTTCCTTCATCATCTTTTCTTTTCTTTTCTTACTATACCGTATACTAATATATTTGATTTGATCTTTTATCTTCTCCCATCTCTCCCCTATACTATCATCTACACTATCCTTTTCAATGTACACCGCTCTCCTCTCATTCTCTCTATCTAATAATTCCCTAATCTGTTTCTCATACTCTTCCTCCTCAATATATCCTGCATTCAATATCCACATCCCTCCCCCTACCTCCTCTCTCCCAACCTTAATTCTAAATCTAACCCCATCATGATCACTAAAGCTATTTCTCTGATGTCTTATTCTATCTATATATCCAATAATTTCCCCCTGTACTAACACTAAATCTATTCTACTCTGTTTTAATACTCCATCCCTAATCTGTCTCCTCGTGAACTCTCTCTTCTCTGGGTACTCGTATCTCCACGCATCTATCAATCCCTTATTCTTCATCACCTCTAATAACATATTTCTCGACCTCTCCCACCTAAATTCTACCCCCTTACCTATATCTAATCTACTACATTTTATATTGAAATCCCCTACAATAATACATCTTCCCACAACTATCTTTTTTAACTCTTCTATAATACCCCATTTATCTTTTTCTATATTTGGCACATACACATTAATTAGTCTAAATTCTACCTTTTTATATTTAAATTCTATTGCTACTATCCTCCCTGTCCTGTCTTTATACACCTCCTTTATCTCTTCTACACTATCCTTTTTAATCATTATTGCTACGCCCCTTGCATTTCTAGCCCCATTATTATAATAGATGTCTCCCTCCCATTCCCCTCTCATCTCTCTTACTTTCTCCTCATCCCAATTCGTTTCCTGTATACATATAATATCCCTACGATATGTAAAAAGCATTTCTTTTATCTTCCCTCTATCCCTTAATCCATTTACATTTACAGAAGTTACAGTGGCCATGAGAGCAAACCAAAAAAAATAAATAAATAAAAATTTAAACCAAACATTTTAAATCAAAATTGCATACCAGACCGCGGCCCCCTTCGTTCTTGTCGCTCTCTTTCCTTTTCTGCCTGTCTCTTGTCAATCAGTCTCTGGGATATCTTCTTTTTCTTTCCTGAACGTCCTTCTGTCTCCTCTTCCCTCCTCGCTTTTCCACTCCAAGGTCTCTGTTCCTTTGGTCCACAATCCTTATTCCCCAATCCAACGCTCTCATCCTCGTCACCATCCTTCCGACCCTCCTCGTCCTCCTTTTCCTCCTCGCCTCCTCTCGTCTGCTCCATCTCACCCCCGTCATAGCCGTCGTTCTCCTGCCCGTCCTCCTGCTCTTCCTCCATGTCCTCCTCACCCTCTTCATCCTGTTCCCCCGTCTGGTCCCCCATCTGATCCCCCGTCTGCTCGTCGCCGTCTTCTTGTCCACTCTGCCCCTCCTCTTCCTCCGTCGCTCTCCGCTCCACACACTCCCGTGCGTAATGGCCCGTCTGTCCACATTTGAAGCATTTAAATTCTGGACATTCTCTGAAAATGTGCCCTGTCTTAATGCACAGTCTACAGACACGTATCTGTCTGTCATGAATGACCCTGAAGTACTCCGTGCCTCTCATTGTGTCAAATTTAGTGGAGTATGGGAGTGAGCGGACCTGCTCTGTGAAGCGCACTTTTAAAAATCTGGTGCCGTCCAAAATGTCAGTCCCTGGCCACACTCGGCGCTTGATTGGTGACATAGCCTTCACTCCCCACTCTTCCAGCTTATCCAATATCTTGCCGTCTTCCATATAGATGGGTAGATTAATGAATGAGACCACCATTTCATTGCTTGCAATGTCTCTGGCATGTATGAGTGCTCCATTAATGCGCACCCCATCCATGAGTTTTGTTTTTCCGGTCTCAGTTTTCATTGTTAGTTCATATATTTTTTCGCTTCTCACCCTGCACCCCAGCACCTCTCCACACTCCTTTTTCACACCCTTCAGTACATCCATCATCGATAAGGTCTCTGTTCCCTCCACCTCCACCTCTACCGTCAGCTCTCTCTTAAACTTTTCATCTCGCTCTCCGCCGGTTTCTACTCGCTCTTCTCCAGTGCGGCTGTTTGTTCCAGGAGTTTTGTCATGATCATTTTTCTGTCCATTGTCCATCTCAGATAATCTGCTTTTCTCCTCACGTCTCTCCTTTCTTTCTGTGCCTTTGTCCGTGTTCTTTTTTCCAGTCATATCTGTCAGTCCATTGTTCGTTTCCATGCTGTCCATCCAATAAACACAAAACACGTCCCCCAGACAGCAAAAGCTGTCAGGGGAAAAACACTGAAATGAAGACTGTACTATAAACAAACGAAATAATCAAAATGATAACAAAACTCCAGGTTTAACTGGCACAACTTTCCCTCCAAACAAATCTCTCTCTCTCTCTCTGACCATGCACTTCCTGAAAGGGGCGTGTCTCAGTGCCACCTCTCTGGCGTGCATTCAGACACAGCTGGAATGATTGCAGCTTTTGTTCCTCAAAGCCCTGTGTGCGGTGATGGAGCAACAGCGCCCTCCTTTGGTGACAGCTGAGAGGGAAAAAAAGCTTACAGCACCTGGTATTCCCAGGCGGTCTCCCATCCAAGTACTAACCAGGCCCGACCCTGCTTAGTTCCGAGATCAGAGGAGATCGGGCGTGTTCAGGGTGGTATGGCCGTAAGCTACGAAACAGGCCGCAGAAAGCCCATTTAAACATGCTGTGACACCACTGACAGTTGCTCACACCAGCTGAGTGGCGGATAATGGTGTCTCAGCCATCAAACACATGCTATCCTTTAACAGTACTTTGATAGGAATAGTTGTTTTTTTTCTGCGGAGAAACACACAGCTGGAAGGACTGCAACCTTGTTCCTCAGGCCATTTGTGTACATGCGGGATGATTGCAGGCTTTTTACAGGCTGTAACAGTGAGAACTGGAACCCTAAAAACTACTTGGAAAGTGAGGCGTCTCAGTGCCACCACTCTGGCGTGCATTCAGACACAGCTGGAATGATTGCAGCTTTTGTTCCTCAAAGCCCTGTGTGCGGTGATGGAGCAACAGCGCCCTCCTTTGGTGACAGCTGAGAGGGAAAAAAAGCTTACAGCACCTGGTATTCCCAGGCGGTCTCCCATCCAAGTACTAACCAGGCCCGACCCTGCTTAGCTTCCGAGATCAGACGAGATCGGGCGTGTTCAGGGTGGTATGGCCGTAAGCTACGAAACAGGCCGCAGAAAGCCCATTTAAACATGCTGTGACACCACTGACAGTTGCTCACACCAGCTGAGTGGCGGATAATGGTGTCTCAGCCATCAAACACATGCTATCCTTTAACAGTACTTTGATAGGAATAGTTTTTTTTTCTGCGGAGAAACACACAGCTGGAAGGACTGCAACCTTGTTCCTCAGGCCATTTGTGTACATGCGTGATGATTGCAGGCTTTTTACAGGCTGTAACAGTGAGAACTGGAACCCTAAAAACTACTTGGAAAGTGAGGCGTCTCAGTGCCACCTCTCTGGCGTGCATTCAGACACAGCTGGAATGATTGCAGCTTTTGTTCCTCAAAGCCCTGTGTGCGGTGATGGAGCAACAGCGCCCTCCTTTGGTGACAGCTGAGAGGGAAAAAAAGCTTACAGCACCTGGTATTCCCAGGCGGTCTCCCATCCAAGTACTAACCAGGCCCGACCCTGCTTAGCTTCCGAGATCAGACGAGATCTGGCGTGTTCAGGGTGGTATGGCCGTAAGCGACGAAAGAGGCCGCAGAAAGCCCATTTAAACATGCTGTGACACCACTGACAGTTGCTCACACCAGCTGAGTGGCGGATAATGGTGTCTCAGCCATCAAACACATGCTATCCTTTAACAGTACTTTGATAGGAATAGTTTTTTTTTTTCTGCGGAGAAACACACAGCTGGAAGGACTGCAACCTTGTTCCTCAGGCCATTTGTGTACATGCGGGATGATTGCAGGCTTTTTACAGGCTGTAACAGTGAGAACTGGAACCCTAAAAACTACTTGGAAAGTGAGGCGTCTCAGTGCCACCTCTCTGGCGTGCATTCAGACACAGCTGGAATGATTGCAGCTTTTGTTCCTCAAAGCCCTGTGTGCGGTGATGGAGCAACAGCGCCCTCCTTTGGTGACAGCTGAGAGGGAAAAAAAGCTTACAGCACCTGGTATTCCCAGGCGGTCTCCCATCCAAGTACTAACCAGGCCCGACCCTGCTTAGCTTCCGAGATCAGACGAGATCGGGCGTGTTTTTTTTTTTTTTATCTTTTATTATCAAAAATATATCACGATCTTATTTTATATACATTCCAGCTGACAAAACAAACATGAAAACCAACATTAAAGACATGAAACACCCCCTTTAACTAAACAAAAAGACACATAGCCACACTAACACTATGTGCCAAAAGAAAAAATAAAAATAAGTCACATTCTCAATTTACATACATTCAAGCTGACAAGACAAACATAAAAACCAACATTAAAGACATGACACACCCCCTTATCCCAACAAAGAGGACACATAGCCACATTAACACTATGTGCCAAAAGAAATACTAAAATTAAATCACATTCACAATTTACATACATTCAAGGTGACGAGACAAACATAAAACCCAACATTAAAGACATGACACACCCCCTTATCCCAACAAAAAAAGACACATAACCACCATAACACTATGTGTCAAAATAATAATAATACTACTAATAAAAAATCATATAGATGACAAATAAATAAAAGAAAAGATACAGAAAGTAAATGTAGACACTAACTACCCCAACATAACACCCCTAAGTTTTTTTATAACACCAGACATACGTTTTTCCCTTCCATTACTTTTACCAAATTATTGTGACTGTTGAACTGCTGATGAAAAGTGTCTTGGTCTGCTAGAAATATGGTCCTGAGGTGAGCTGTGAATATGTTCTGAAAATATCTTGTAACATTTATTGTTTTGTTGTCAAATAATTGGTGATTCCTTCTTGTCCATAATGATTTTCTGCCGAATGCTAGGATGGAGTTGATGAGTGTATTGTTCCTGTTTGTATGTTTTCCTGTGATTCCAAATGTCCAAGCCCATGACCAATCTGTATCAGTGTGTGTTGTGAAGTTGCAGTGAGTCTCTAATATGGTCCTGATGTATGACTGAAAATGTTTTGATTCTGTGCATGTGTTGAAAATATGTCCCAAGTCCTCTGATTCTTTATTGCAAACGGTGCATGTTCTTGAATATTTTTCTTTGTTGATCTGGTGTAAAATAATCCCTGTGTAAATCCGTCTGTGTCGAATGTTGAAGTCCATGTTTATTGTAGTGTTGTCCATGAGTGGTATGTCCAGGTTTGTCCATATAGTTTTGATGTCCATGTTGGGGTAATTTTCTTTCCAATATTTCTCTGCTGTGGGGGGCCTTTTGATGAGGTGTATTAATGTCCGGTACCAGGTTCTTGTGCTTATTTCTTTTATGTCCTTTGCTTTGTCCTTTTGCTTGAGTTGTAGCTGGGGAAGGGCGGCTCTGGTATCTTTCCCTTTCTCCTTCAACAGGCTCCGCCACGTAGGGTCGAGAGCCTGTTCAAACTTTCCTTTAAGTTTTGTTATATTTCCTTTCCTATAACTAACATTTTTTTCTTTTAGTTTTCCACAAACTATATCTATGTTAAAAGCACCCCTCCCATCGATTATATCTCCCACCCTGGTCAAACCAGCAGCCCGCATAGGACCGCTGGTTAGAACCCTCCCCCCGCACATAAAAAATGGACTGTCAAGGAAAGGTAACTGCAGCACATGCTCTTTATTCCTGCACTTGGGCCAGAGGTGGGGCAGAATTTTGCCCCATGCCTCTAGTACCTCCTGGTAGAAACCAGGTAGGCGGCTCCTGGCTTTTCCGGGGAGGAGGGCGCACAGGTTGTACGCGTCTCTCTCCCCGTACTCAGCCAGATAGCTCGCCATCCAGTCCTCCCAGGGGTACTGCCGGTCCGAATCAAGAAAATTCTTAACAATTTTGATCCTAAGTGCGTCTCTTTTGGCACCGATGTCAATTAGTCCTAAACCCCCCTCCCTTTTTTTAGCAATTAACACTCTGTGAGCAATCGAATTTCCCTTTCCCCTCCAGAGGAAGGAGGAGATTGCTGCTGTCAGCGTTTTTAGAGCCCATTGCGGCAGCTCACAGGTTCCCAAAATGTGGTTAATTTTTGACAGTATCAAAGCATTAACTACAATTACCTTTCCTTTCAGTGTTAACCCTCTTGCTCGCCATAAATTTAAACTACTCTGCACTTTCCCTATCATTTCCCTCCACCCTCTGTCCCTAGCCTCACTCTCATTCTCTCCTATATATACACCCAGTATTTTCCTACACCCCGTGTTTTCCCCAAATCCCCATTTATTTACATAGTTTTCCACCTTTCCTATTTTGCCTATCTCAGATTTAGTTATGTTTATTTTCGCGCCTGAAGCCATGCTGTACGTTTTGAAGTGTTCCATGATTTTGTCTATGCATTTCCCTGATTTGATTGTTATTGTAATGTCATCCGCGTATTGTGATATTTTGATAGAACTGTTTGTTGGTGTTTTTATTCCTACTATTTCCTTGTCTTTAATTATTGCTTGAGCTAGCGGTTCTGCCACTATGCTGTATAATAGCGCTGATAATGGGCAGCCTTGCCTCACTGATCTTTTTATGGGGAAACTGTCTGTTATTGTACCATTGCATTTTATTACACTTTTTGCATTATTGTAAAGAAGCTGTATCCAATTTATAAAACCCTGCCCATAACCTAATTCTGCTAAAACCTTGAATAAAAACTGGTGTTCCACTCTATCAAAAGCTTTTTCTAAATCTATTGTTAACAAAAGGCCCCCCTGTACTGTCATCCCTCTTACTGTATCTCTTATTGTAGCAATTGAATCTTGGATGTCCCTGTTTGGTATGCTGTATGCTTGATTTGGACTGATTATCTGATCTAGAGTCTGTTTTAATCTATTGGCCAATGTTTTGGAAAGTATCTTGTAATCTGTGTTTAGTAGGCTTATTGGTCTATAATTGGATATTTCGTTTCTGTCACCTTTGTTCTTGTATATTACTGTTATCATACCTGTAGTGAATGATTTGGGTGTTTCTTGTTGTTTTTGCATTGTATGGTAGAGGTCGAGTAACAGGGGGGCCATCTGTTCACTAAATTTTATGTAGAAGTCAGCCGTTAGACCGTCGCTCCCAGGACTTTTATTTTTGTTTAAGTTTTTGATTGCATATTCAATTTCTTCCTTTGTTAATTTGCTGTCACACCACACTTTATCCTCCATATCTATCTTTTTATCTAAGTAGGTTAGAATTTCTTCAGTTTTCTCTATATCACTTCCCCCCTCCTTAAATAAGTTTGTATAATAGTCTTTTATAATTTCTAGTATTTTTATTTTGTCTTTATGGATGTTGTTATCTTGATCTTTAAGTTCTTCTATTACAGTTTTGTTCTGTTTTTGTTTTTCCAACCCCAAAAAAAACGCAGTGCACCTTTCACCCTCCACCAAATTTTGGAACCTGCACCTTATTGCTGCTCCTTTACATTTTTTCTTTTCTATGCTGTTTAATTGATTTTTGTAACATTCATACATTTCACAGCTTCTATTTTTTTGATTATCTAATAATATGACTTCTTCTTCTAGCTGCTTTCTAATATTCTGTTCTTCTTGTTTTTCTTTCCATCTTTTCTCTTTGCTATAATTAATACTCACTTTTTTAATTCTTTCTTTTATATTATCCCATCTGTCTATATAATTATTATCTATTTGCATTTCTGTTCTTGCATAATTAAGTAATTTTTTAATTTTATTAATATATACCGGGTCTGTTAGGAGGCTGGAGTTGAGGCACCAGGTGCCTCCTCCCTTGATCCCTCCTTCAGCACCCAGTTGGCATATGACAGTGGCATGATCGCTCCAGGAATTGCAACTGTAATGTATCTTGTTGATTTGTTTCACTGTGTCCGCTGCAGCCAAACACAGGTCAATTCTAGACTGCCTGAGTTTCCCTTTGACCACCTGTCTCCTTGAGAATTCTCTTTTAAATTTGTTTTGTATCCTCCATATATCTATTAAATTGTGACTATCCATTAAATCATAAAGAGCTGTTCTACTTATGTCATTTTTATATACATTATTTATTGAAATATCTGATTTGGTTAATACTGTATTAAAATCACCTATTATTATAGTTCTATTGTTTACCCATCTTCCTAATTTGTTAAACAAACCCTTCCTTTCCTTCTCACAGTTATAGGCATATAGATTAATTATTCTATACGTGTTATTATTTACTTCGATATCTATAATTAATATTCTTCCTTTATCGTCTTTATAAATTACTTTACTGTACTTTATATTATTACTATTTATTAGGGTTGCTATACCACAAGATTTATTAGTGCCGTTATTATAATATATTTCCCCTTTATATACTTTAGTTGCTGCCTCAAGGCTGCTTTCATCCCACCTCGTCTCTTGGAGGCAGAGGATGTCGCAGCTCGGACTGGACAGTATCGCATTCATCCTGTCACAAGTGCGGAGCCCGTTGACATTAAGAGAGTGCAGCAACAACATGATTATTAGAAAAGAAAGGATTGTTACAAATTAAGCTTAATCATTATTTTCCCTTATCTTTTTTCCTTCTTTTACTGATCAATGCTTTATTAGAGGTGTGCTGCTTCCTAAGATTTTTAATGGTGGTGAAGTCCATCTCGGAGTCACTGTCTGATCTGCCCAAACGGCGGAGGACCATGGTGGTTGCCGAGGCCGGCTCTCTGGGGGGTACGGCTGCACGGAAAATAATAGGATAATAAAGGAAAAGAAAGAAAACATATGAAATAAATCCAAACAGAGGTCCGCGATCCTCTCTGCTCCAACTGGTTTGCTTCTGGCTGCCTCCACTGCGCGCGCATACGTGTTCAGGGGGTGTGGCCGTAAGCGACGAAACAGGCCGCAGAAAGCCCATTTAAACATGCTGTGACACCACTGACAGTTGCTCACACCAGCTGAGTGGCGGATAATGGTGTCTCAGCCATCAAACACATGCTATCCTTTAACAGTACTTTGATAGGAATAGTTTTTTTTTTTCTGCGGAGAAACACACAGCTGGAAGGACTGCAACCTTGTTCCTCAGGCCATTTGTGTACATGCGGGATGATTGCAGGCTTTTTACAGGCTGTAACAGTGAGAACTGGAACCCTAAAAACTACTTGGAAAGTGAGGCGTCTCAGTGCCACCTCTCTGGCGTGCATTCAGACACAGCTGGAATGATTGCAGCTTTTGTTCCTCAAAGCCCTGTGTGCGGTGATGGAGCAACAGCGCCCTCCTTTGGTGACAGCTGAGAGGGAAAAAAAGCTTACAGCACCTGGTATTCCCAGGCGGTCTCCCATCCAAGTACTAACCAGGCCCGACCCTGCTTAGCTTCCGAGATCAGACGAGATCTGGCGTGTTCAGGGTGGTATGGCCGTAAGCGACGAAAGAGGCCGCAGAAAGCCCATTTAAACATGCTGTGACACCACTGACAGTTGCTCACACCAGCTGAGTGGCGGATAATGGTGTCTCAGCCATCAAACACATGCTATCCTTTAACAGTACTTTGATAGGAATAGTTTTTTTTTTTCTGCGGAGAAACACACAGCTGGAAGGACTGCAACCTTGTTCCTCAGGCCATTTGTGTACATGCGGGATGATTGCAGGCTTTTTACAGGCTGTAACAGTGAGAACTGGAATCCTAAAAACTACTTGGAAAGTGAGGCGTCTCAGTGCCACCTCTCTGTCTTGCATTCAGACACAGCTGGAATGATTGCAGCTTTTGTTCCTCAAAGCCCTGTGTGCGGTGATGGAGCAACAGCGCCCTCCTTTGGTGACAGCTGAGAGGGAAAAAAAGCTTACAGCACCTGGTATTCCCAGGCGGTCTCCCATCCAAGTACTAACCAGGCCCGACCCTGCTTAGCTTCCGAGATCAGACGAGATCTGGCGTGTTCAGGGTGGTATGGCCGTAAGCGACGAAACAGGCCGCAGAAAGCCCATTTAAACATGCTGTGACACCACTGACAGTTGCTCACACCAGCTGAGTGGCGGATAATGGTGTCTCAGCCATCAAACACATGCTATCCTTTAACAGTACTTTGATAGGAATAGTTTTTTTTTTCTGCGGAGAAACACACAGCTGGAAGGACTGCAACCTTGTTCCTCAGGCCATTTGTGTACATGCGGGATGATTGCAGGCTTTTTACAGGCTGTAACAGTGAGAACTGGAACCCTAAAAACTACTTGGAAAGTGAGGCGTCTCAGTGCCACCTCTCTGGCTTGCATTCAGACACAGCTGGAATGATTGCAGCTTTTGTTCCTCAAAGCCCTGTGTGCGGTGATGGAGCAACAGCGCCCTCCTTTGGTGACAGCTGAGAGGGAAAAAAAGCTTACAGCACCTGGTATTCCCAGGCGGTCTCCCATCCAAGTACTAACCAGGCCCGACCCTGCTTAGCTTCCGAGATCAGACGAGATCGGGCGTGTTCAGGGTGGTATGGCCGTAAGCGACGAAACAGGCCGCAGAAAGCCCATTTAAACATGCTGTGACACCACTGACAGTTGCTCACACCAGCTGAGTGGCAGATAATGGTGTCTCAGCCATCAAACACATGCTATCCTTTAACAGTACTTTGATAGGAATAGTTTTTTTTTTTCTGCGGAGAAACACACAGCTGGAAGGACTGCAACCTTGTTCCTCAGGCCATTTGTGTACATGCGGGATGATTGCAGGCTTTTTACAGGCTGTAACAGTGAGAACTGGAACCCTAAAAACTACTTGGAAAGTGAGGCGTCTCAGTGCCACCTCTCTGGCGTGCATTCAGACACAGCTGGAATGATTGCAGCTTTTGTTCCTCAAAGCCCTGTGTGCGGTGATGGAGCAACAGCGCCCTCCTTTGGTGACAGCTGAGAGGGAAAAAAAGCTTACAGCACCTGGTATTCCCAGGCGGTCTCCCATCCAAGTACTAACCAGGCCCGACCCTGCTTAGCTTCCGAGATCAGACGAGATCTGGCGTGTTCAGGGTGGTATGGCCGTAAGCGACGAAAGAGGCCGCAGAAAGCCCATTTAAACATGCTGTGACACCACTGACAGTTGCTCACACCAGCTGAGTGGCGGATAATGGTGTCTCAGCCATCAAACACATGCTATCCTTTAACAGTACTTTGATAGAAATAGTTTTTTTTTTTCTGCGGAGAAACACACAGCTGGAAGGACTGCAACCTTGTTCCTCAGGCCATTTGTGTACATGCGGGATGATTGCAGGCTTTTTACAGGCTGTAACAGTGAGAACTGGAACCCTAAAAACTACTTGGAAAGTGAGGCGTCTCAGTGCCACCTCTCTGGCGTGCATTCAGACACAGCTGGAATGATTGCAGCTTTTGTTCCTCAAAGCCCTGTGTGCGGTGATGGAGCAACAGCGCCCTCCTTTGGTGGCAGCTGAGAGGGAAAAAAAGCTTACAGCACCTGGTATTCCCAGGCGGTCTCCCATCCAAGTACTAACCAGGCCCGACCCTGCTTAGCTTCCGAGATCAGACGAGATCGGGCGTGTTCAGGGTGGTATGGCCGTAAGCGACGAAACAGGCCGCAGAAAGCCCATTTAAACATGCTGTGACACCACTGACAGTTGCTCACACCAGCTGAGTGGCGGATAATGGTGTCTCAGCCATCAAACACATGCTATCCTTTAACAGTACTTTGATAGGAATAGTTTTTTTTTTTCTGCGGAGAAACACACAGCTGGAAGGACTGCAACCTTGTTCCTCAGGCCATTTGTGTACATGCGGGATGATTGCAGGCTTTTTACAGGCTGTAACAGTGAGAACTGGAACCCTAAAAACTACTTGGAAAGTGAGGCGTCTCAGTGCCACCTCTCTGGCGTGCATTCAGACACAGCTGGAATGATTGCAGCTTTTGTTCCTCAAAGCCCTGTGTGCGGTGATGGAGCAACAGCGCCCTCCTTTGGTGACAGCTGAGAGGGAAAAAAAGCTTACAGCACCTGGTATTCCCAGGCGGTCTCCCATCCAAGTACTAACCAGGCCCGACCCTGCTTAGCTTCCGAGATCAGACGAGATCGGGCGTGTTCAGGGTGGTATGGCCGTAAGCGACGAAACAGGCCGCAGAAAGCCCATTTAAACATGCTGTGACACCACTGACAGTTGCTCACACCAGCTGAGTGGCGGATAATGGTGTCTCAGCCATCAAACACATGCTATCCTTTAACAGTACTTTGATAGAAATAGTTTTTTTTTCTGCGGAGAAACACACAGCCGGAAGGACTGCAACCTTGTTCCTCAGGCCATTTGTGTACATGCGGGATGATTGCAGGCTTTTTACAGGCTGTAACAGTGAGAACTGGAACCCTAAAAACTACTTGGAAAGTGAGGCGTCTCAGTGCCACCTCTCTGGCGTGCATTCAGACACAGCTGGAATGATTGCAGCTTTTGTTCCTCAAAGCCCTGTGTGCGGTGATGGAGCAACAGCGCCCTCCTTTGGTGACAGCTGAGAGGGAAAAAAAGCTTACAGCACCTGGTATTCCCAGGCGGTCTCCCATCCAAGTACTAACCAGGCCCGACCCTGCTTAGCTTCCGAGATCAGACGAGATCTGGCGTGTTCAGGGTGGTATGGCCGTAAGCGACGAAAGAGGCCGCAGAAAGCCCATTTAAACATGCTGTGACACCACTGACAGTTGCTCACACCAGCTGAGTGGCGGATAATGGTGTCTCAGCCATCAAACACATGCTATCCTTTAACAGTACTTTGATAGGAATAGTTTTTTTTTTTCTGCGGAGAAACACACAGCTGGAAGGACTGCAACCTTGTTCCTCAGGCCATTTGTGTACATGCGGGATGATTGCAGGCTTTTTACAGGCTGTAACAGTGAGAACTGGAACCCTAAAAACTACTTGGAAAGTGAGGCGTCTCAGTGCCACCTCTCTGGCGTGCATTCAGACACAGCTGGAATGATTGCAGCTTTTGTTCCTCAAAGCCCTGTGTGCGGTGATGGAGCAACAGCACCCTCCTTTGGTGACAGCTGAGAGGGAAAAAAAGCTTACAGCACCTGGTATTCCCAGGCGGTCTCCCATCCAAGTACTAACCAGGCCCGACCCTGCTTAGCTTCCGAGATCAGACGAGATCGGGCGTGTTTTTTTTTTTTTTTTTTTCTTTTTATTATCAAAAAATATCATAATTTACACTTTGTCAGAAAATATTATCACGCACACTATCATTCATTTCTCCAAAAAACATAAAAACTCATACACAAAAAAGAGAAGCTCCTTCAAAAAAATTGAGATCCACACTTCGAGCACTTAAACCCTTACAGGTTAGATAATAAAAACACATAATCAAAACAACATTAAACATTATCTATTGAAAAATTCATATCACAAAAAAAACAGAATAAGAAAACAAAACTCCATCACTAAAGAAGCTCCATCAAAATTGATATCAACACTTCATTAGGCTCCAGTATCATTTTAGATTCAACATAATCCCAACAAAAAAAAAAATAAATAAAAAGAAACCTCAAAAAAAAAGAACAATGTATTCGCATTCATTCAAAATACATCTCATCACACCAGACATACTTAACAAAAATTGTTACGAACACACTCAATAAACCAGCATCTGACAAAATAAAAATGAAAATAATATTTTAATCACCTCCATAAAAAATAATAAACCCCACCAAAATAAAATCAAACCAGAGAATCCTATATATGACAGCTACAAAATAACTTAACTTCCCCAATCCCAAAGTAAATTGCCTCTTTCATCCAAAGAGACGAGAGTATTATCAGTCAGAAAAGTCCGAGTGAAGTCTACAACACCATGCAATCTCCTGAAACGCACATGCTTCCTCACCATATTCCTAAAGATTGGCCAAACAAGATGGATTTTGTGGTCATAGTGAGCCATATTTCTCCTCAATTTAACTGCTAGACGTGCATGGCTCAACAAAAAATGACACAGTGTCACATTCCTCACTCGGCTCTTGTCCCATATTCCAAACAAAAAGAAAACATCCCACGAATCAGACACATCCCAATCAAAACCTAATCTATCCCTTAGACAATTTTTCAATTTTACAAAAAAAACATTCAGTTCTATACAATTACAAAACAAATGCATCAAAGTTTCTGCTTGCAGACCACATATGTCACAATGTCTATCAATAGTCCTATCTAATTGGTGCAAGATGACATTTGTAAATACCTTATTGTGTCTAATTCTAAAATCATTATCTTCTGCTTCTATGCTGTTCCCCCTTATTCGCCATGAGCCCCAAATTAAAGCGGCATCCAAAGATGGGAAAACTGTCTTCCAATAATCTAAAGAGGCAGGTTTCTGCACCACTGCCAACAAAAATTTATTATAAATGAATTTACTAGTAATAAGCTTTAAATCTTTCCATTCATTCCCTTTGAAAAAATATAAAATCGGTAAAGTAGTACTACAATGTGGGACTGCAGTATTTCTTATCAATGCAGACCATTGTAAAGGCATACTTGTTTGCACTACCTCATAATAAGTTATGACAGCTTTCATTGTGACTTTTTCATCAATTTCCTTCATTTCATCATAAATAACCTGCGGCGGATAAAACCCCGGCATCACCTCATACATCAAGTCTTTTAACTGTTTAAACCCAGCTTTTACCATATTCACATTATACAACAAAGCTCCCTGCTTCACAATATATTTGTTCAGGAAAATAGGCATATTTTTCAATACAGACAAGTCAGTACTTTCAAAAGACAAATGCTTCAAAAAAGCCGCATGAGCTGACAAAACTTCTCTATAAAAAGGAGGAAGTCCTTCAGTCATGGACTGTTTGAGCTGCATTAGTAGTACAAAATCTCCGATATTTAATACATTATTTAAAAAAAACCTCATAATGTGTTTCCAACTATAATTAGTATCATCACACAAATATTTTTTGATAGTTTTCATTCTGAATGCATTTTTTTTACTTACAATATCAACTAATTTTAAACCCCCCTCACAGTATGGACCCACTAGAGTTTTTCTAGCAATTTTGCCTACTGGAGCACCCCATAAAAACACAGATATAATAACATTCAACCTTTTTACCACCCACAGAGGTAAATCTACTACAGCCAATGTATAATACAAACGTGAAACAATCAAACTATTTACAATCATAACCTTTCCCCCTAATTTCAAATTGCGTAAACGCCAAAAATTAAGAGTTGATTCTAATTTTTTTAAATGCTCCTCCCATGTCAAATCTCTTGCTACTTTCCCATCTTTGCCCACATAAGACCCTAGAATTTTTAAATGCTGACTCTGCAAATTAAAACTAAGCTCAGCCTGCGGTGGTTCAGGAATATTAATAAACATAATTTCAGATTTTTTCATATTGATAACAGAGCCAGAAGCTCTGCCATAAAGATTAACCAATTCCACAGTTTTTGTAATGCTAGACATATCCTGAACCAGAATGGTCGTGTCGTCAGCAAATTGCTGAATGACACACTTTTCTCCTCCAGGCAGAACAATACCTTTAATTCTATTTTCAGATTTGATCATAACACTTAAAGGCTCAACTACAAGAGAATATAATATCGAGGACATTGGACAGCCTTGACGCACTGAGCGTTGCAAAGAAAAACTGTCAGTCAGAACCCCATTACATTTGACTCTCGCCGTAGCTGTACTATACAATAAATTCAACCATTTTACAATTCGTTCCCCAAAACCAAATTTTTCCAATACACTAAAAAGAAAATAATGTTCCACCCTATCAAAAGCCTTATTAAAATCAATAGATAACAAAATACCCCCTTGATTTGTAGTTTTTAAAAACTCAACCACATCACGTACAGAAAAAATAATATCAGTCACCTCTCTCTCTGGTATACTATAAGCCTGTGTTGGCGAAATTATAGTGTGCAAAACACTCTTAAATCTATTTGCAAAGATTTTCATCAAGATTTTATAGTCCGTATTCAAAAGGGTAATTGGTCTATAGTTAGCCATGTCAACTCTGTCACCTTTTTTAAAAAGAAGAGTTATCAAACCCTCAGACATGGTAGTTGGTACTTTCTGTTTGATCTCCATTTCATCATACAGTTTTAACAAAATGGGCACCAACACAGATTTAAAGCATACATAAAAATTTGCAGTCAGACCATCACTACCTGGACTTTTGTTAAGCACTAATTGATTAATTGCATTTTCTATATCTTTCACAGTTAACACTTGATCACACATACTTCTATCAGCATCAGACAAAATAACATTCAAACTACTCGTGATTTTTTCAGTTAATGTAACATCATTCACTTCAGAACTAAAAAGCGTCTCATAAAACTCTTTCACAGTTTCCAACACTTCAACAAAAGAATTTACCACCTCCCCATTTTTATTTTTGATTTGATCTATATAACACCGCGATTGACGTTGTTTCTCTAAGTTTAAAAAAAAAGCAGTATTTTTTTCCCCCTCTACTGCATATTGTGCTTTACTACGCAAAATAGCCCCCTCACATTTCAGCCTATCTATTTCAAACAACTTATTTTGAACACTCAAAAAATCATTAATATTTGTATCAGATTGTCCTTGCATTTGCATTAATTTTGAACGTAATACTTTTTCTTCTAATTTATTTTGAAAAGATAATCTTTTTGCAAAACGAATGCTTTTATATTTAATCTTTAATTTTAAATCTTCCCACCCTTCTATTATGTTTGACAAAAATTCATCTCTAGTACTCTCAAAAGAAATTAACTCAGAAACACACTTAACATAATCCCTATTCAAAAGTAAATTTGCATTTAAATGCCATACACCACCACCTCTTCCTCTTCTCTTAACCCCCATTCCCACCTTCAAAAAAACATGATCGCTCATAAAAGATAAATTATGACTCACAGTATCAAAAAGAAATAAAAGAGTTTTCTTCACCAAAACTAAATCAATACGACTTTGTCTTAAAGACCCCTGATGCATTTGCATCCTTGAAAATTCTCTTTTTATCGGATTTTTAGAGCGCCAGAGATCACAAAAATCATACTTGTTCATAAAGTTTTGTAAACCTGCTCGTGATGAATCCTGTTTCAATTTTATGTTTTGTGCTACATCAAGCACCGACAGTTTAACATTAAAATCACCAATAATTATGTCACAGTCACTTCCAATGTTCTCAAGAAAAGAAAAAAATAAAGATCTTTCACCCTCAATATTCGGTGCATATATATTCAATAATGTATATTTTATACTTTCATAAGAAAATGTTATCTTAATCCAGCGACCTTCTTCATCATTATCAACATAAGTTGCATCAATATTTAAACCGTCCCTCACTATGACGCTGACGCCTCTGGCGTTACACTGTCCAAAACTAGAAAAAAAAGAAAAAGCTGGCCACAAAGTCCGACAGCGCTGCTCCCACTCTGAGTCCCAATGAGTCTCTTGTAAACATAAAATTGGAGCATCACATAACGCCAGCATGTTTTCAAACTTAATCATGTTCCTCAGTCCATTTACATTTAAAGAAATTAAATCAATCATAGTGAGGGACAAAAAAATAAATAAAAACAGTCTAAACAAAAACATTGATGCTTAACTTATGTATAGGCCTGTATCTCATTTTTTTTTCCTCACCTTTTTTCCTTTTCCCGACATAATAAAATCCCTATGGAACCCGCTCCGGGGTGTATCCGCGAAATCATCATCCTCCTTCTCCACCAGATCCATTTTAGCGCAAGGAATGCGCTCTGAGCTTAGCAAAACCTCCATGCGCTGACTGCTGCGACTCCTTGTTCTTACTCCTCTCACTTTAACATGTCCTTGAGAGTCTGAAAACGAGGGGAGACGAGACTGCCTCTCTGTATGAGAAGCATTTTTTGATCCCCCATCCGCCTCCTGTTTCTCATGCATGAGACCCATGGCTCGCTCAAGCGATTGATCCTCCTCTTCACCATCATCATCAATGTCTTCCTCAGACTCCATCACCTCCCGATTCTCCGCCACCTCCACCTCCACTTCCTCCGCTACGTCCTCCTCCTTCTCCTCCTCATCTTTCTCCGCTGCGTCCTCCTCCTCCTCCTCCTCATCTTTCTCCGCTGCGTCCTCCTCCTCCTCCTCCTCCGCTACGTCCTCCTCCTCCTCCACCATCTCTCCCTCCTCTGTGTCCACAGTCATCATTTTTGCACACTCGCGAGCGTAGTGTCCCTGCTTTTTGCATTTAAAACAGAGAAAATCCGGACACTCACGCAATATGTGCCCCGGCTGCATACACAACCGGCACACTCTCGTCTGTCTGTCATGCAGCACCCTGAAATATTCGGATCCCTCCAATGTTTCAAATTTAGTGCTGTAGGGCAGGGACGAGATAGCTTCTGGAAACTGTACTTTTAGGAATCTTGTCCCGTCAAAAATCTCTGTCCCTGCCCATTTCCTCCGGCGAATGTCTGATGCTGGTTTCACTCCCCATTGACGCAATTTATCTATTATTTGATTGTCCGTTATATACATTGGCAAGTTTAAAAAAGACACCACCCTTATGTTGTTAATAAATTCTGTTGCCACTATTTTTGAGTTTTTTAATTTAAAACCATCCAATAGTCTTTCTTTTCCTCTTAAATTGTTCATAGTGAGTTCCCACCTTTTATCATTTTTTGTCCTGCATCCCAGCACTCTGCCACAGGTGAGCTCCACTGCTTTTAACAAATCCATCATGGTGATAATATCATCTCCTTCGATCTCCACGTTTATCACAAGTTCTTTTTTTATAACATTATCACTCCTGACTTCTTTCATCTTCCCCTCCGCTCCGTCCTCTCCCTTCCTCCGCGCTGCTCCTTCATTGCGTCCTCCGCGCTGCACAGTCTCCTTTTCTCTCTCCACTTCGCTGCTCATCAGACCCTCCGTCCCCGCTCCTCTCTCCACTCCTCCGTCGGCCCCACTCTCTCCGACCTCCACCTCTCCTCCTTTCTTTTCTCCACCTGCCGCAGTCGGACGCAAGTCCCTCCGCGCAGCTCCACCATTTTCCGCCACACCAAAATCCTTCGTCATGTCCGTTGCCTTTTTCGTTACCGGGTGATCCATCCTTTTTTTTTCGGGTTCAGAAAACTATCCCCCTGGCAGGATATGCTGCAGGGGGAAGTAGTACTTTCTTTCACCTTTGTTGTTATTTTTCTTTTCGTTCTCCTCGCGTTCGTTTGTCTCTCTCCTCTGTGCTCCACCATGTGCTGCAGGTAATCACCGGAACCGGAAACGTGTAGACGTGTTCAGGGGGTGTGGCCGTAAGCGACGAAACAGGCCGCAGAAAGCCCATTTAAACATGCTGTGACACCACTGACAGTTGCTCACACCAGCTGAGTGGCGGATAATGGTGTCTCAGCCATCAAACACATGCTATCCTTTAACAGTACTTTGATAGGAATAGTTTTTTTTTTTTCTGCGGAGAAACACACAGCTGGAAGGACTGCAACATTGTTCCTCAGGCCATTTGTGTACATGCGGGATGATTGCAGGCTTTTTACAGGCTGTAACAGTGAGAACTGGAACCCTAAAAACTACTTGGAAAGTGAGGCGTCTCAGTGCCACCTCTCTGGCGTGCATTCAGACACAGCTGGAATGATTGCAGCTTTTGTTCCTCAAAGCCCTGTGTGCGGTGATGGAGCAACAGCGCCCTCCTTTGGTGACAGCTGAGAGGGAAAAAAAGCTTACAGCACCTGGTATTCCCAGGCGGTCTCCCATCCAAGTACTAACCAGGCCCGACCCTGCTTAGCTTCCGAGATCAGACGAGATCGGGCGTGTTCAGGGTGGTATGGCCGTAAGCGACGAAACAGGCCGCAGAAAGCCCATTTAAACATGCTGTGACACCACTGACAGTTGCTCACACCAGCTGAGTGGCGGATAATGGTGTCTCAGCCATCAAACACATGCTATCCTTTAACAGTACTTTGATAGGAATAGTTTTTTTTTTTCTGCGGAGAAACACACAGCTGGAAGGACTGCAACCTTGTTCCTCAGGCCATTTGTGTACATGCGGGATGATTGCAGGCTTTTTACAGGCTGTAACAGTGAGAACTGGAACCCTAAAAACTACTTGGAAAGTGAGGCGTCTCAGTGCCACCTCTCTGGCGTGCATTCAGACACAGCTGGAATGATTGCAGCTTTTGTTCCTCAAAGCCCTGTGTGCGGTGATGGAGCAACAGCGCCCTCCTTTGGTGACAGCTGAGAGGGAAAAAAAGCTTACAGCACCTGGTATTCCCAGGCGGTCTCCCATCCAAGTACTAACCAGGCCCGACCCTGCTTAGCTTCCGAGATCAGACGAGATCGGGCGTGTTCAGGGTGGAATGGCCGTAAGCGACGAAACAGGCCGCAGAAAGCCCATTTAAACATGCTGTGACACCACTGACAGTTGCTCACACCAGCTGAGTGGCGGATAATGGTGTCTCAGCCATCAAACACATGCTATCCTTTAACAGTACTTTGATAGAAATAGTTTTTTTTTCTGCGGAGAAACACACAGCTGGAAGGACTGCAACCTTGTTCCTCAGGCCATTTGTGTACATGCGGGATGATTGCAGGCTTTTTACAGGCTGTAACAGTGAGAACTGGAACCCTAAAAACTACTTGGAAATTGAGGCGTCTCAGTGCCACCTCTCTGGCGTGCATTCAGACACAGCTGGAATGATTGCAGCTTTTGTTCCTCAAAGCCCTGTGTGCGGTGATGGAGCAACAGCGCCCTCCTTTGGTGACAGCTGAGAGGGAAAAAAAGCTTACAGCACCTGGTGTTCCCAGGCACTTTCTCCACCAAGTCCCTAAGCTGCCGTCAACCGACCAATGGTTGAGCAATGTTGAGCAGAGCTGAGGAGCGATCAGCCAATGGTTGAGCAATGTTGAGCAGAGCTCAGCGCTCAACAGACCAATCATTGAGCGAGGATCAGAATACGTCATCTAATGTATTCACCGGTCATTGCCACTACTGTCAACGGAGGATTCACTCAGGTAAATTTTATTCTCTTCATCCTTTGCTAGTTAACTTAAAAAATTTTAAGGTATGTATTAAGCTGTATCGATTTTGTAGAAAGAGAAAAGATTCTGTGTCATAACACGGTCGTTGTGTATAAAGGGAAGACGTTGAAGGTATGTTTTTAGCTGCTGGGTAGACTTCAGTCAACCTAACGCCGTTTTGTCTGTGAGCAACCATATTACTCGTGGTTGGTCTCGTTTTAATCGTGTAAGCTTTCCAACGGTGTATGGCATGACTATATTCACCCAAGTTGATTAATGTGCGTCTGTAGCTAGCTAACGCGGCTAACAAGACTGTTTACAATGAGTTGAAAGTGTGTTGTTAGAAGAAAGTTTTCTTAGTATTAATCTATAATTCGTCGAAATTTGTTTGAGTTGGGGGCTATCTGCAAAGTTTTCTGTCAGGTTCATCCGCCTCCTGAGGTAATTAGTCTGCTAGCGGTCAGCGCAACGACGATTACAGTAGCACTAGCGGCTACGTCGCACACCTGCACACCTGTTGCTTTTCAGCGACAATCAACATTTTCTTGGTCAATTTGATGTGGATATGTGTTAATGTGGGTAAATGTGACTGTTTAGACAACAGCCGATGCCAGAGTAAGTGTAACATAAAGCAATTTGGCGACCGTGTTAATCTCTTGTTGCATGGGATGCGCTGCATACCTGGTAAACAGCAATTTCTAACAACATAGGGCTATTTAGAACAATCTGGCGAGCGTGTTGTCCTAGGCTAATACACCAACAGCACATTTCTGTATAGCCGATCATGTATCATGTGAAGATTATGTCTGTTGAGGGAAAGGATGTCATTGCATGAAATACTGTATTGGGTGACTAATTCCAGCTTTGAAATGTTGCTAGACTGAACTAATGACAGCCCGCTGTATAGTAGGCTAACCACTGTAACAGCTGTGTTGTGTAACTAAATACTGTCATCCAGTTTAAATAAATAACTTGGCTGTCTTGCTTTGACCTTATTCATATGATGACTACTGACTGTAAATAAGCCATGTTTAAAAGTTTTGTTACAGTCACTTGTTGGAAAGTTAAATGAACAGTCATCACTGTCTGATCCCTATTACCTGTGTTTACATTACCAGAAAGAATGGAGAGCCATGATAGCTATGAGTGTGAGGTATGCAACAAGAGGTTTACTCTGAAGTCCAACCTCACACGCCACATGAAGCTCCATTACCCAAAGCAGCATGCCTGTGACGTGTGTGGGAAGAGCTTCGCTACCCAGCCCCAGCTGGACCTACACCAGAAACAGCACCAGTACCCCAACATCCCTTTGTACAAGCAAGGAGAGGCCCGGTTGAGGTGTACGGCAGCTGCCAAGGCTGAGGCAGACAACCCCAACAAGAAGGTGGACCCGACCTGGCTGGACCCCGTGAAGGCGGAGGCCGCTGCCAGAGAGGCTGGAGGGGAAATGTGGAGAGGCCAGCTCGTCATGACCTTTGGAAAGTACGCCGGGCAGACATTCAGGTGGCTGCTGGAGAATGACGCTGGTTGGGTGGCGTGGATACTGGCCGAATACATTCACCAGGGTGAGCTGAATGAGCTCATGAAGTGGCAGAAGGAGCGCCTGCAGGAATATGTTAACAACTTCCCCTCTGTCACCTGTCTAGTTGACAAGAAGCTGAAGGCAAGTTAGCTAGGTTAAAATTTCTACATGTACATGTGAGTGATAATCCACACTATTTCAAAACCATGATGTCTGGATCTTACTGTTTTTTTTGTTTTTGTTTTTTCAGGAAAAGACAGGCGCAGCGGTGTCATCCTTTTCCCAGCATGGCTCCAATTATGCCAGTGATGCCGAGCTATTGGCTGTGGCAGGTAATATTATTATGCTTACATATGGAATGAATTGACCATTGTATCCCTTCTAGAGCGGCTTAAACTAATAATGTTTTTCTTTACTTCTGTCATTATGTTCATTTAGAATAACTATCTCAATTCTGTGTGTGTGTGTGTGTGTGTGTGTGTGTGTGTGTGTGTGTGTGTGTGTGTGTGTGTGCTTTGCAGAACAACTCCTGGATGAGTCCCAGGTCCCTGTCTCCACCCACATCACCACCGTGGGACAGCTCACCCCAGCCGCAGCTGCCAGCCAGGAGCCTGCCGTGCCACCATCGCAGGAGCCCTCTGTGTCCTCCGGCATCCACCTGGAAGGTTGGCAGAGGTACTGGGAGGAGCCACCCTCATCTGCCCAAGCACTTGGCATCGCCCTCCCAAACATTAAGTGGATGAAGAGCAACGAGGCATATGGCCTGTTTGAGAGGGCATCCCGCTATAAAAATGCCAAAGGTGACATTGTGGAGAGGAAGTTGCTGAAGGAGAAGATGGAGTTCCACCCACCCCCACTGCCTGTGTCTGTCAAGGGAGCAGTTCCCAGCATGCTCTCCTTTTTCACCACGCCTGCCTTCTTCTGGCGCCCCGTCGGTGTGATGAAGGCCATGATTCCCTGCCCCAACACCAACTGCCCTGCGCCGCCTGGGGAATACCTGGAGAGGAAGGGCTTCGGCAGCTATGCCAGGCAGGTGTGTGGCATGTCATCTTATTACACCCTCCTGACAGAGAAGCTGAAGTGCTCCTACTGCGAGAAGGTGAGGCATGTGTCGGTGGCGCACGACATCGAGGGGGAGGAGGAGGAGGAGGAAGATCACCATCAGCAGCAGCAGTACATTTGGCTGGCCTACAGTCCAAAAGTTCTGATGAGCCTCGCCCCTGCCGTTAGACGGATGTTCCCCGCCATTCTGTGTGGGAAGCGCGCCATCGACAGAGGAGTGGTGACTCTGCTGAGCGACCGCCTCAACGCCGTGTCGATGAGCAAGGTGCAGCGGCTGCTGAAACAGGGCCACGACGAGTGGTACATCGAGCGGCGTGACCTGTACCAGACTCTGCTGTACGACGCACACACAGCTGGCTCTTCGTCGACGGCAGCCTCATCCTCCTCGCAGAAGGGCATCCTCGCCTTCGCCAAGCCTGCAGGGACGTACACCCCTCCCATTCCCCAGTCTCCGCTTCCATCTGCCCGGGTGCTGAGGCGAGCACACCTCATCATGGAGATGGAGAAGATGCCAGTGTACCGCAGCGAGATCCTCAGCATGACTGGAGAATTCCTCTGCATAGACGGCACAAGAAAGGTATGCACGCAGCCATCATGTTATGGTAAAAGAAAAAAAAAATGCTGTGTGTCTTAACTGGTGACATTAATGTAATGTAATGATGTGTATGTTTTGATTTGGTCTGTTTTATGACAGGTCCTGAAGAAGATCTACGGGGACGGCCAGGGCACGATGCAGTACCTCACCAGCGTCCTGAACGAGTGGGGTCAGTTCCTGACGACGGTGGTGGTGGCAGCTGAGTCCGAGGGCTGCTATGCACGCATGGCCAGGGGTCTTGTGGCTCGGTTCGAGCGTGCCAACGCTCCAGCCCCGAGAGTCATCTACGCCGACAACAACTGCTGCCGGTACATTTTAATTTCATTAATTCCATCATAGCATAATGATATCTCATCACAATGTAATGATATTTAAAATAATTAATTCAGGTAATTATAATAACACATGACAAGTTATTTTAGTGAAACACTATTGCATAGATACTTTGTAGATGCATGCTATTTTTTTCCCATGTCATTTCAGTGACAGTGGCTCATCGTTCCTGGAGACCCTCTTCAGTGACTGGGTGAAGAGGGGTGCTGTGGTCCGTCTCGACATCAGGCACTGGCTGCACCGCTGGGATGCTGTTGTGATAAAGCAGAGCCACGCCAAGTACGGCGTTTTCATGAGTGCCATGGCGGGGGCGGTGTTGGCCTACAACAGGGGGGACATGTTGCTCTTGGTCCAGGCAGTGCGGAAGGGCAACGAGGAACTGTACGGCAACCACACCGACCAGCAGATGCTCGCCTTCCTCAAGCCGTCGCAGATCAAGAGCTACGTCAGGCGCATCACGAGGGGTGTTGAGGTAACTATTTGTAATAAGTTTGTAATAGAAACGCATCATGTGTAATAAAGCTGTGTTATATGAATAACATTTCTAATTATACCTTTCCCACCTGTGCGTTACAGGAGACTGCTGCGACCGTGGACTCCATCCTTGATGAGTTCAAGGGACCAGCAGGCCTCGACATCGACGGCATCCCCCTGTTCAAGTCCGCAGACGCCGTAGATGCGCATTGGGCAACGGCGAGCAAGCACCTCGGATGCATGCAGGCAAGTTAATTTGTGAATGGGTCAAGACAGATACAAGTATGGCCATGTTTAGACACATGGATGGGACAGAGTAATCATGAACCTCGTACTGTGGTGTGTGTTGCAGGACCCCCCTGGTGTTCCACTGTACGTGGCAGTGAGGACGGTGGTGCTGAACGGTGTGAAGCTGCAGAAGTACAGGTGCCGGCGTGGCAGCAATTCCCTGGAAGGGCTGCACTCCCATCTTGTAAACGCCATACCATCAAACAGATGCGGCATCATGCCATTCCAAGTGAGTAATGAAAACAAAACGCTTTGTCAACATCGTCAATTCTCATTTTTCTTTATTTTTAAAAAATATTTGTTTATTAGATTTTTTCAAGAATGTTATACAAATAGACAACATTATGCTTAAAGAAGGGCAACTTTAATTTTCAACTACAATAACGCCAGAAATGTGTTACATGCAATGTGTTTCAGGCGTACCTGATCGCCTTCGCCGTACAGTGGAACGCCAGGATGGAGTCCCTTCGCGTCGAGGGAGGGCGTGGTCGTCAGACGAGTTGTGTGGACGCTGCGAGGATCCAGCGAATGAATCGCCAGGCGGAGCTGCTCTTTGGCAAGGAGCACGTCTTTGAGCCGAATTTCGCTGCGCCTCTGCCGTACCCTGACGACTACAACCACCCGGACGAGGAGGAGCTGCTTGGCGTTGAGTATGCCATGTGCCAATCCACCGCATTCACTGCAAGGCACTACTACGCGCAGAAAGGTACAGCATTTTTCATCACACAACAATATATACTAAAATCACCTGCCCGCTAACTGTCTGATAACCTTGTACTCATCACTACTAATCACAATGTAACTCAACACAATGTAATGTTTTGCAGCTGAGGAGGAGCAGTGCAGGAAGGACGAGGAGGAGGAGGAGGAGGGGAAAGGGGAGTCCGCTGCTGAGGAGAGTGGCGGGGAAGAGGAGGACGAGGAGGACGAGCAGGCTGACGAAGGTGTCGGAGGCATGTCGGAGGAGGACCCCATAGACCACGTCTGTGAGAAGCACGTGGTCCTCACTCAGGCAGAGCAGGTGGAGGAAGAGGACGACCCCGCTTTGCAGGATGTCCTGGCCAGCCAACGCCATCTCCATCTGCCTGGGATAGAGGAAGTGGAGGCCCTTGCGTCGCTTCTCCTCCAGCTGGCAGACGACAGCGACCACCACCACCTCGTGCCCGCCGTGCTGAGGCAGCAAATTGCCACGGCTGCTGCTGCTCTCCACGACCACGACCGGTCCGGCGTCAACTTCGTCAAGAAGTACGAGTCCAGGTGGGGCTATACCCTCTTTGGCCGTTGCCTCGGAGCCGACACGCCAGAGACCAGCGCGGCCCAGAAGACCAAGTTTGGCTGGATGAGGTACCCCCAAGCAGCGCAGGTGACCGAGGAGAGCCGTCTTCTGTACCTCCTGATTAAGATGCTGCAGCACTATCCCACCTGCAGCAAATTCCATTCGTCTCCCAGCAAGCTGACCTCGTCCATCAAAGGCCAGTACAAGAGGATCGCCGACAGAGTGAGGGACGACCCGGTCCTGGGCAGCCTCGCCATCCCGCTGCCCAACATAAACGCCAAGTCCATCAGCAACTTTTTCAGGAGGGAGGAGAAGATGGCCAACTTCAGGGCAACGGTCAGGCCAAGAGTGAAGACTCATCGGGACGTTCTGTCAGACCAACCAATGCCTGATGCCCCTGCTCTGCCGTCGTCACTGCCACCACCAGACAGACCTCAGGTGCAGTACCAGGAGCCTCACCATGTCGCTGGCAAAAGGCGTGGGGAAAAGCGGAGGTAAGCTCTTCACTCACTCTATCTGTTTATTTTTTTGTGGAGAGCTGTACTGTATTGCACTGTATTATAGTATATGATACTCACAGTATTGTGCTTGTGTGTGTGTGTGTTTTTCTTTTATTTTTTACAGGTTGGACTTTGAAGAGCCGCAGCTGCAGTCAGAGCCACAGCCAGGCTGTCAACCAGGCCCTTCACACCGCAGTATCCAGCCCAAGCCTGCCACTGCATCCTACGTGTCATCTGCCGTGGCAAAAGCACCTGTCCTCCTAGTGCTGCCAACCCAACCACAGGCTCCGTCAGTGAGATTGCTGCCATCTGCCAACCCAGTCTTCCTCCCTGTCCTCCCACCCTGTCCTCCCGCCGTGAAACCTGTGATGCCCAACAAGTCCAATAAGCCATGTGGGGCTTGCAAAGTGCCGCAGTGTGGGGGGCAGCGGAAGAAATACACCCCTTCCAAAGACAAGGTGGCTGGAAGCAGCCAGAAAATCTTCACCTTTTGCCCCGCCACCAATATGTCCACCACACCTGGCTTCGAAGGTGTAACATACACCAGCTATGAACACTTTAAAAGTGTGGTGGACCAGGAACTGGAGAAGAGGAGAGCCACCCTCTAAACCTGTTGTGGGTTGCAATGACTGTCTGTCTGTCTGTCACTCACACTGACACACACACACACACGCAGGCACGCACGCACACACACACACACACACACACCATACTGACACACACACACACACACACACACACAATGATGTAAATACTGTGAAATTGATTTAAAATGTGTATTTTCCTTATGATCACACAGCACATTGTGTGCTGTACTGTATGACACTGTAATATAGTCTATGGTACTTACAGCATTGTGCTTGTGTGTAACATATAACAGTTATGAACACTTCAAAACTGTGGTTGATGGGAACTGGAGAAGAGGAGAACATCCTTCTAACCTTGTTGTTGGTTACTGGACTGTCTGTCTGTCTCACACACACACACACACACACACACACACACACACACACACACACACACACAATGATGTAAATACTGTGAAATTGTTTAAAAATGTTTTAAATGTTTATAACGTATATATTTATTTAACTTATTTGTGTGTTGTTTTACATTTCATACATGTTGTAATGTAATTCATGTGTTTCATACAAAAATGTTCATATACATGTTTCATTCATACCTACCTGTTACCTTTTGCATCAAGCATGTGGGATCCTTCACGTCATGTTTGATTTCATTCCTGTGGTGTCAATAAAATATTTTCATTGCATTTGAAAACGGCTCTGCTTATTACCTGGTGTTTACATAACAATTCCATATTTAAGTGTTTTACATTCACTGTATAAAAAGGGTCATTATTTATTCATGTGTTGCCATGGCTTAATCGATTAATACTTACCAGTTATTAACTGCTTTACATACTAAAAATATCCACTTGGGTAACTTTTGTAACATGAACCTATGTTGGAGTGCAATGCTTGCCTAAAATTAAAACTTAACCTGAAATCAAGGGTCCAAAAAGCTGAATAAGAATACTTACCTGCATTATACTTACCTGAAACTAACTGGAGTGTGATGCTTACCTGAAATTAAAAGTTTACGTGAAATGAAGGGTCCAAAAAGAGGAATAAGAATACTGACCTGTTTTATACTTCCCTGAAATGAACTGCATTCAAACACAGGGGTTTGCACCTTTCAACTACAATTATTCTGTCAAGCAGTGTAAGGGATTATACATCTTTCAAGGAAATTACCCATCTTCATAAACCTTCAATGCAACCATTTACTGGAGATGTCAATCTATAGCTTTCTATTAGCTGGACAGGGGCTCGAACCTGTCATCTCATGAATGGTAAACCAACGCTCTACCCACTCGACCACAGCATCTTGCAACATCTTGCAGTACCAGGATCGTCCAGCAGGTGGCCCAGGATCGTGCTCATCCCAGGATCACCGTTAGGGACTTGGGGGGGTCATGGCCCGTTCCCAGGCGGTCTCCCATCCAAGTACTAACCAGGCCCGACCCTGCTTAGCTTCCGAGATCAGACGAGATCTGGCGTGTTCAGGGTGGTATGGCCGTAAGCGACGAAACAGGCCGCAGAAAGCCCATTTAAACATGCTGTGACACCACTGACAGTTGCTCACACCAGCTGAGTGGCGGATAATGGTGTCTCAGCCATCAAACACATGCTATCCTTTAACAGTACTTTGATAGGAATAGTTTTTTTTTTTCTGCGGAGAAACACACAGCTGGAAGGACTGCAACCTTGTTCCTCAGGCCATTTGTGTACATGCGGGATGATTGCAGGCTTTTTACAGGCTGTAACAGTGAGAACTGGAACCCTAAAAACTACTTGGAAAGTGAGGCGTCTCAGTGCCACCTCTCTGGCGTGCATTCAGACACAGCTGGAATGATTGCAGCTTTTGTTCCTCAAAGCCCTGTGTGCGGTGATGGAGCAACAGCGCCCTCCTTTGGTGACAGCTGAGAGGGAAAAAAAGCTTACAGCACCTGGTATTCCCAGGCGGTCTCCCATCCAAGTACTAACCAGGCCCGACCCTGCTTAGCTTCCGAGATCAGACGAGATCGGGCGTGTTCAGGGTGGTATGGCCGTAAGCAACGAAACAGGCCGCAGAAAGCCCATTTAAACATGCTGTGACACCACTGACAGTTGCTCACACCAGCTGAGTGGCGGATAATGGTGTCTCAGCCATCAAACACATGCTATCCTTTAACAGTACTTTGATAGGAATAGTTTTTTTTTTTCTGCGGAGAAACACACAGCTGGAAGGACTGCAACCTTGTTCCTCAGGCCATTTGTGTACATGCGGGATGATTGCAGGCTTTTTACAGGCTGTAACAGTGAGAACTGGAACCCTAAAAACTACTTGGAAAGTGAGGCGTCTCAGTGCCACCTCTCTGGCGTGCATTCAGACACAGCTGGAATGATTGCAGCTTTTGTTCCTCAAAGCCCTGTGTGCGGTGATGGAGCAACAGCGCCCTCCTTTGGTGACAGCTGAGAGGGAAAAAAAGCTTACAGCACCTGGTATTCCCAGGCGGTCTCCCATCCAAGTACTAACCAGGCCCGACCCTGCTTAGCTTCCGAGATCAGACGAGATCGGGCGTGTTCAGGGTGGTAAGGCCGTAAGTGACGAAACAGTCCGCAGAAAGCCCATTTAAACATGCTGTGACACCACTGACAGTTGCTCACACCAGCTGAGTGGCGGATAATGGTGTCTCAGCCATCAAACACATGCTATCCTTTAACAGTACTTTGATAGGAATAGTTGTTTTTTTTCTGCGGAGAAACACACAGCTGGAAGGACTGCAACCTTGTTCCTCAGGCCATTTGTGTACATGCGGGATGATTGCAGGCTTTTTACAGGCTGTAACAGTGAGAACTGGAACCCTAAAAACTACTTGGAAAGTGAGGCGTCTCAGTGCCACCTCTCTGGCGTGCATTCAGACACAGCTGGAATGATTGCAGCTTTTGTTCCTCAAAGCCCTGTGTGCGGTGATGGAGCAACAGCGCCCTCCTTTGGTGACAGCTGAGAGGGAAAAAAAGCTTACAGCACCTGGTATTCCCAGGCGGTCTCCCATCCAAGTACTAACAAGGCCCGACCCTGCTTAGCTTCCGAGATCAGACGAGATCGGGCGTGTTCAGGGTGGTATGGCCGTAAGCGACGAAACAGGCCGCAGAAAGCCCATTTAAACATGCTGTGACACCACTGACAGTTGCTCACACCAGCTGAGTGGCGGATAATGGTGTCTCAGCCATCAAACACATGCTATCCTTTAACAGTACTTTGATAGGAATAGTTGTTTTTTTTCTGCGGAGAAACACACAGCTGGAAGGACTTCAACCTTGTTCCTCAGGCCATTTGTGTACATGCGGGATGATTGCAGGCTTTTTACAGGCTGTAACAGTGAGAACTGGAACCCTAAAAACTACTTGGAAAGTGAGGCGTCTCAGTGCCACCTCTCTGGCGTGCATTCAGACATAGCTGGAATGATTGCAGCTTTTGTTCCTCAAAGCCCTGTGTGCGGTGATGGAGTATTCCCAGGCGGTCTCCCATCCAAGTACTAACCAGGCCCGACCCTGCTTAGCTTCCAAGATCAGACGAGATCGGGCGTGTTTTTTTTTTTTGTCTTTTATTATGTAAATATATTTGTTTTTTAAAATATATTTTTGATTTACAATATTCTCACATCAAAATGCTACAAAAATCCATCTTTACAGTCACACATCACATACAAAACAACCCAAAACAAACAAAACAAACCAAACCACTTAATTCACAAACCTTGCTACCTTCATCTATCAAAATCGCCCCAACATTACAATATATTAACATTCATCCCAGTAACTGGCCATAACAGCTCCCTTTTGCAAGATCCACACTGTTATGGCACTCTATACTTATCAAATAAAAGTCACTCATTACTCACAAACCCCAAAACAAAACAAAAACAAAACAAAACCAAAAAATGAATAAATAAAAAGGAGAAAAAAATAAATTATTTACAAACATAATTTCTTCTATCAAATTACCCAATATAACATTATTGCTTTTAGACATTTATTTGAAGTATTACCTTCTACCAGTGCCACTCAATTTTACCCTTATGTTTGTAAGTAAATAGACTACTGTGTTCAGTGAGAAGCTTAGTGAAGTTCACAGCGCTGTGCATCATCCTATATTTAATCTGAGTCTGTACTATGTTTTTGAAGATTGACCAGACAGAAATTAGCCTATTTTCATAATGTGCTATGTTACGTCTTGATTTAATAGCCCATCTAGCATGACTCAATAGGAACCTGCACAGCTCTGTGTTCTTCACCCTGCTTTTCTCCCAAATACCAAATAAAACAAAAATTTCCCATGAATCCCTATCATCCCAGATCAATCCCAGTTTTTTGATCAGACAACATTTCAACCTGCCAAAAAACTCACCCAGTTCATTACATCTTACATACATATGCACTAAATTTTCAGCTTCTAACCCACACACATCACACTCTCTGTCGACCCCCCTGTCTAACTGGTGCAGGATCACATTAGTGTAAATTTTGTTATGTCTTAATTTGAAATCATGATCTGCTGCTTCAATGCTATTCCCTTTAATTTTACATGTCTCCCAGATTTTGTCCCCATTTAATGTAGGATACATCCTGCTCCAGTAGGACAAGGAGGCCGGCCTCTGTGTCACCTTCATTACAACACGTTCATAGATTTGTTTGCACTTTATCACACTAAAATCTCTGATTTCTTCACCATGAAAAAATGTTAAATCAGGAAACCTACTACTCCTGTCTCTTCTCGTATCTGATTTGATTTTTGATTGCCATGATTGTGGAATACTTCCTTGAATTACTTTATAATAATTGTCCACAGTTGCATATTTTACATCATAATCTATTTCTTTTACACTATCATAGACTGCCTGCGTGGGTAGAAACCCAGGTATTACCTCATACATTATATCTTTTAGTTGAACTATTTTTGCCTGTATCATCTTTGCATTATACAAACATTGATCTCCTCTTTTGACATATTTGTTCAGAAAAATGGGTAATTCTTTTATCATGCTCACAGAGCTAGCCCCATAGTGTATGTGTTCTAAGAACTCTCCCTGAGCTGACAGGACCTCCCTATAAAAATGTGGGAGTGCTGCCATCATGGGTGTCTTTAGTTTCATTAATAGCACATAATCCCCTATATTTAATATCTTGTTCAGAAAATACTTCATTAAATTTTTCCAGCCATATTCAGTGTTATCACAGAGATATTTCTTAACTAACTTGATTCTAAAAGCTTTTTTCCTACTTTCTATATCCAACAGTCTTAGACCCCCCTCATTATATGTGTTTATCAATGTTTTCCTAGCTATTTTACTAATTGTGCTTCCCCAAATGAATTTAGTGCTTATTTCATGTAACTTATTTAATACCCACAAGGGTAAGTCTAATACGTCTAACACGTAATTCAGTTTAGAATAAACCAGACTATTTAACACCACTACTTTCCCATTGAGTTTTAAATCTCTCATCCTCCACCATGTTAAGATCACTTCTATATTGTTTAGTATTTTTGTCCAGGTTTCATCTCTCGCCATCACATTATCAACTCCTATATACGTTCCTAGAATCTTCACATGTTTTGGTTGTATTTTCAATTTCACGCTGGTTTGTGCAGGGCTGACCATGTTAATAAATAGTACTTCTGATTTAATGATATTTATCCGGGAGCCTGATGCTCTACCGAACGCGTTCACTAGCTCAATTGCCCTATTCACACTCTCCATATCTTTTAACATCAAGGTTGTGTCATCCGCAAATTGCTGGATGACACACACCCCCCCTCCAGGTATATCAATCCCTTTAACATGATTGTCACATTTCAATAACACACTTAAAGGTTCCACAACAATAGAATACAACAGTGAAGACATGGGACACCCCTGTCTTACTGACCTATTTAGTTTGAATTCATCAGTTAAGACACCATTAATTTTGACTCTCCCTGTCGCTGTACTATATAATAGTTTTAACCAATTTGTAAATTTTTCTCCAAATCCCATTTTCTGTAATACTTTAAACATGAAATCATGCTCCACCCTGTCAAAAGCTTTGTTAAAATCTAACGAAACCAAAATCCCTTCCCTCCCTGTTATTTTTAAATATTCTATTGTGTCTCTAATAGTATGGATTATGTCTGGTGCCCCCCTCCCTGGAATACTGTATGCCTGTGTCGGTGCTATAATACTATGCATAACTGTTTTAACTCTATTTGCAAACACCTTCATCAAAATCTTATAATCTACATTTAAAAGAGTAATAGGCCTATAGTTGGCCAGATCTGTTTTATCCCCCTTTTTAAAAATCAGGGTGATTACACCTTCTGCCATCGTATTTCCTATTCTTTCAGTCTTTATCATTTCATTATATACTTTCAATAGAATCGGCTTAAGCACACTGGCAAAAACCTTATAAAAATTTGCCGTCAGCCCATCACTACCCGGACTCTTATTAGTTGTTAAATTTTTTATAGCTTCCTCTATTTCCTCTACTCTGAGTTCCTGATCACATAACTCTCTATCTCCTTCAGCTAACTGCACTTTTAATTTGTCTAATACCTCCGATGTTATTTTATCATCTGACCCTTCTGATGTAAACAGATTTACATAAAATTCATGCACATTTTCTATAATATTTGATAATTTTGACGTTACTTCCCCACCTTTAATTTTTAACTCATGTATATAGCATTGTTCCTGTTTTCTCCTTTCTAAGTTTAAAAAGAAGCTGGTACTTTTTTCTCCCTCCACTGCATATTGTGCTCTACTTCTTATTATAGCTCCTTCACATTTTTTCCTTCCCAGTTCTTTTAGATCTTCATACAGAGCGCCCAGCCTGTCTTCATCACCAACATCTTGCATATTTATTTTATCAATGTCAACTATAATTTTCCTCTCCTTTTGTAAGTCTTTAAACCTCAATTTTTTTGCAAAATTAATGCTTTTTTGTTTAATTTCCCTTTTTAGATTTTCCCATTCTTGTATGACATCGTTTTTGAAACCAGGCTGTACGCTCTTCTTCATAATTAAATTGTGTATCTGCTGCACATAAGATTCATTTTCTAATAAGTGTGCATTTAGGTGCCATAAACCCCCTCCCCTTCCTTTCCTCAAATCCCCCATCGTCACAATCAAAAATGCATGATCGCTTAAACAGTTAATTTCATAATAAACAGAATGCATATTCACCAGTTGGTCCTCTTTTGCAAGACATAAATCAATTCTACTTCTATTTATTTTTCCTTGAACTTGCTGGACTCTTGAGTATGTCCTTAATACTGGATTTTTTTGCCTCCACACATCACACCACCTCTCCTTTAACATCCACTCCTTTAAAACAGTCCTTGAAGTGTCTGTTTTCAGCGGACCTATCACATTTCCGTCCAAATCATTCAATTTCACATTAAAGTCCCCCATGATGATGTCAGCTGCTTGTCCATGTTGTTGTATTTCTTTGAAGAAATTTGAACGTTCACTTTCCACGTTCGGGGCATATATATTCAAAAGTTCATAAGTCCGTTTGTGTATTGTAAATTTGATTTTTATCCACCTCCCTTCCCCATCACCATTCACCAAGGTGGCATTTATATCACAGTTTCTTTTACTTATTAATACACTGACTCCTCTTGCTCTGTTAGTCCCAAAACTAGAAAAAATTTGTCCACTCCACAATTGTCCCATTTGTACCTCAGTTGCTGCATCCCAGTGAGTCTCTTGGAGGCAAATGACATCTGCTTTGCACAATCTAATGAGTTTATTAAATTTGGCAATGCTTCTAAGTCCATTCGCATTCAAGGATGCTAGTGTCAGTGTCATTTACAAGACAAGAAAGAAGATATCCCCTATCATATATATTGCTTTCATTTCTTTCTGTCCTTTTTATTTTTCCTCCCTCTAGTCCCTCTCTGAGGCAAAACCACACTTTCCACTTCATTCATGTCCTTTCCTCCCCCTTTAACCTCATCCTCTGGTCTTACCCCATGTGATGTGTTCAGCTGTCTCTCTGATCGCGGGTCACCTCCGCCGTCGCTGCTACGGAGGATACTCCTGCTGCGTCCCCTTCTGCACCCGCTGTCCTCCGACTCCGCACCTCCTCTTCGCTCTGTCACCTCACTCCTTTCCTCCAACATCTGGGTCCCCTTGGTCACGTCGACACTGTCGCTACTGCTCTCCTTTTTCCCGACAGCCTCCATCTCCTCCTCAGACTCTCTCCTCTCCTCCTCGTCCGTCTCCATCCCGCTGGATATTTCCTCTTTTTCGCTTCCTTCCTCCTCCTCTTCCTCCACCATCTCTCCCTTCTCCGTTGCCACCGTCGTCATGTTAACACACTCCCGTGCATAATGTCCCTGCTGTTTACATCTGTAGCAATAAAACTCCGGACACTCACGTAAAATATGGCCCGGTTGCATACACAGCCGACAGACTTTCATTTGTTGGTCATGCAGCACCCTAAAGTATTCAGACCCCTCCAAAGTCTCAAATTTGGTGCTGTAGGGCAGGGACGAGATAGCCTCTGGAAATTTAACTTTGAGGAATCTTGTCCCATCAAAAATCTCCGTCCCTGCCCACTTTCTCCGGCGAATTTCTGATGCCGGCTCCACTCCCCACTGACGCAATTTGTCTTTTATTTGATCATCAGTTATATAAAGTGGCAAGTTTAAGAATGATACTACTCTTATATTTTTAATCAATTCTGTTGCCACTATTCTCGAGTTTTTAATTTTAAACCCATCCAGGAGTCTTTCCTTCCCTCTTATATTGTTCATTGTGAGCTCCCACCGTTTTCCATTTTTTGATCTGCAGCCCAGCACTCTGCCACATGTGAGCTCCACAGCTCTTAAGAGGTCCATCATTGTGATAATGTCATCCCCTTCAATCTCAACATTGATCACAAGTTCTTTTCTGACAGTATTATCACTCCTGACCTCTTTTATCCTCCCCTCCGCTCCGTCCTCCTCCTGCTCCTGCGCTGCTCCTCCATTGCGTCCTCCGTGCTGCAGAGTCCCTCCTGCCCTCTCCACTCTGCTGCTCATAATGTTCTCCTTCCCCGCTCCTCTCTCCACTCCTCCGTCGGCTCCACTCTCTCCTCTCTCCCCCACTCCTTCTCGCCTCTCTCCACCTGCCGCGGTTGGACGCGAGTCCTTCCACGCTGGTCCTCCATTTTCTGCCACACCACCACTCTTAGTCATGTCCATTGCCTGTGTCGTCGCTGGGTAGTCCGTCCTTGTTTTTTTAGCTTTCAGAAAACTGTCCCCCTGGCAGCATATGCTGCTGGGGGAACCAGTAACTTCTTTATCCGTTGTTATTCTTCTTTTCCTTTTGATATTCTCTGTCGTTTGACTCTCTCCACTCTCTCTCACCATGTGCTTCAGGCTGCCACCAGGAAGTGAACCGCAAGGGTGTGTTCAGGGGGTGTGGCCGTAAGCTACGAAACAGGCCGCAGAAAGCCCATTTAAACATGCTGTGACACCACTGACAGTTGCTCACACCAGCTGAGTGGTGGATAATGGTGTCTCAGCCATCAAACACATGCTATCCTTTAACAGTACTTTGATAGGAATAGTTTTTTTTTTTCTGCGGAGAAACACACAGCTGGAAGGACTGCAACCTTGTTCCTCAGGCCATTTGTGTACATGCGTGATGATTGCAGGCTTTTTACAGGCTGTAACAGTGAGAACTGGAACCCTAAAAACTACTTGGAAAGTGAGGCGTCTCAGTGCCACCTCTCTGGCGTGCATTCAGACACAGCTGGAATGATTGCAGCTTTTGTTCCTCAAAGCCCTGTGTGCGGTGATGGAGCAACAGCGCCCTCCTTTGGTGACAGCTGAGAGGGAAAAAAAGCTTACAGCACCTGGTATTCCCAGGCGGTCTCCCATCCAAGTACTAACCAGGCCCAACCCTGCTTAGCTTCCGAGATCAGACGAGATCGGGCGTGTTCAGGGTGGTATGGCCGTAAGCGACGAAACAGGCCGCAGAAAGCCCATTTAAACATGCTGTGACACCACTGACAGTTGCTCACACCAGCTGAGTGGCGGATAATGGTGTCTCAGCCATCAAACACATGCTATCCTTTAACAGTACTTTGATAGGAATAGTTGTTTTTTTTCTGCGGAGAAACACACAGCTGGAAGGACTGCAACCTTGTTCCTCAGGCCATTTGTGTACATGCGGGATGATTGCAGGCTTTTTACAGGCTGTAACAGTGAGAACTGGAACCCTAAAAACTACTTGGAAAGTGAGGCGTCTCAGTGCCACCTCTCTGGCGTGCATTCAGACACAGCTGGAATGATTGCAGCTTTTGTTCCTCAAAGCCCTGTGTGCGGTGATGGAGCAACAGCGCCCTCCTTTGGTGACAGCTGAGAGGGAAAAAAAGCTTACAGCACCTGGTACTCCCAGGCGGTCTCCCATCCAAGTACTAACCAGGCCCGACCCTGCTTAGCTTCCGAGATCAGACGAGATCGGGCGTGTTCAGGGTGGTATGGCCGTAAGCTACGAAACAGGCCGCAGAAAGCCCATTTAAACATGCTGTGACACCACTGACAGTTGCTCACACCAGCTGAGTGGCGGATAATGGTGTCTCAGCCATCAAACACATGCTATCCTTTAACAGTACTTTGATAGGAATAGTTGTTTTTTTTCTGCGCAGAAACACACAGCTGGAAAGACTGCAACCTTGTTTCTCAGGCCATTTGTGTACATGCGGGATGATTGCAGGCTTTTTACAGGCTGTAACAGTGAGAACTGGAACCCTAAAAACTACTTGGAAAGTGAGGCGTCTCAGTGCCACCTCTCTGGCGTGCATTCAGACACAGCTGGAATGATTGCAGCTTTTGTTCCTCAAAGCCCTGTGTGCGGTGATGGAGCAACAGCGCCCTCCTTTGGTGACAGCTGAGAGGGAAAAAAAGCTTACAGCACCTGGTATTCCCAGGCGGTCTCCCATCCAAGTACTAACCAGGCCCGACCCTGCTTAGCTTCCGAGATCAGACGAGATCTGGCGTGTTCAGGGTGGTATGGCCGTAAGCTACGAAACAGGCCGCAGAAAGTCCATTTAAACATGCTGTGACACCACTGACAGTTGCTCACACCAGCTGAGTGGCGGATAATGGTGTCTCAGCCATCAAACACATGCTATACTTTAACAGTACTTTGATAGGAATAGTTTTTTTTTTTCTGCGGAGAAACACACAGCTGGAAGGACTGCAACCTTGTTCCTCAGGCCATTTGTGTACATGCGGGATGATTGCAGGCTTTTTACAGGCTGTAACAGTGAGAACTGGAACCCTAAAAACTACTTGGAAAGTGAGGCGTCTCAGTGCCACCTCTCTGGCGTGCATTCAGACACAGCTGGAATGATTGCAGCTTTTGTTCCTCAAAGCCCTGTGTGCGGTGATGGAGCAACAGCGCCCTCCTTTGGTGACAGCTGAGAGGGAAAAAAAGCTTACAGCACCTGGTATTCCCAGGCGGTCTCCCATCCAAGTACTAACCAGGCCTGACCCTGCTTAGCTTCCGAGATCAGACGAGATCGGGCGTGTTCAGGGTGGTATGGCCGTAAGCGACGAAACAGGCCGCAGAAAGCCCATTTAAACATGCTGTGACACCACTGACAGTTGCTCACACCAGCTGAGTGGCGGATAATGGTGTCTCAGCCATCAAACACATGCTATCCTTTAACAGTACTTTGATAGGAATAGTTTTTTTTTTTCTGCGGAGAAACACACAGCTGGAAGGACTGCAACCTTGTTCCTCAGGCCATTTGTGTACATGCGGGATGATTGCAGGCTTTTTACAGGCTGTAACAGTGAGAACTGGAACCCTAAAAACTACTTGGAAAGTGAGGCGTCTCAGTGCCACCTCTCTGGCGTGCATTCAGACACAGCTGGAATGATTGCAGCTTTTGTTCCTCAAAGCCCTGTGTGCGGTGATGGAGCAACAGCGCCCTCCTTTGGTGACAGCTGAGAGGGAAAAAAAGCTTACAGCACCTGGTATTCCCAGGCGGTCTCCCATCCAAGTACTAACCAGGCCCGACCCTGCTTAGCTTCCGAGATCAGACGAGATCGGGCGTGTTCAGGGTGGTATGGCCGTAAGCTACGAAACAGGCCGCAGAAAGCCCATTTAAACATGCTGTGACACCACTGACAGTTGCTCACACCAGCTGAGTGGCGGATAATGGTGTCTCAGCCATCAAACACATGCTATCCTTTAACAGTACTTTGATAGAAATAGTTTTTTTTTTCTGCGGAGAAACACACAGCTGGAAGGACTGCAACCTTGTTCCTCAGGCCATTTGTGTACATGCGGGATGATTGCAGGCTTTTTACAGGCTGTAACAGTGAGAACTGGAACCCTAAAAACTACTTGGAAAGTGAGGCGTCTCAGTGCCACCTCTCTGGCGTGCATTCAGACACAGCTGGAATGATTGCAGCTTTTGTTCCTCAAAGCCCTGTGTGCGGTGATGGAGCAACAGCGCCCTCCTTTGGTGACAGCTGAGAGGGAAAAAAAGCTTACAGCACCTGGTATTCCCAGGCGGTCTCCCATCCAAGTACTAACCAGGCCCGACCCTGCTTAGCTTCCGAGATCAGACGAGATCTGGCGTGTTCAGGGTGGTATGGCCGTAAGCTACGAAACAGGCCGCAGAAAGCCCATTTAAACATGCTGTGACACCACTGACAGTTGCTCACACCAGCTGAGTGGCGGATAATGGTGTCTCAGCCATCAAACACATGCTATCCTTTAACAGTACTTTGATAGAAATAGTTTTTTTTTTCTGCGGAGAAACACACAGCTGGAAGGACTGCAACCTTGTTCCTCAGGCCATTTGTGTACATGCGGGATGATTGCAGGCTTTTTACAGGCTGTAACAGTGAGAACTGGAACCCTAAAAACTACTTGGAAAGTGAGGCGTCTCAGTGCCACCTCTCTGGCGTGCATTCAGACACAGCTGGAATGATTGCAGCTTTTGTTCCTCAAAGCCCTGTGTGCGGTGATGGAGCAACAGCGCCCTCCTTTGGTGACAGCTGAGAGGGAAAAAGGGCTTACAGCACCTGGTATTCCCAGGCGGTCTCCCATCCAAGTACTAACCAGGCCCGAACCTGCTTAGCTTCCGAGATCAGACGAGATCGGGCGTGTTCAGGGTGGTATGGCCGTAAGCTACGAAACAGGCCGCAGAAAGCCCATTTAAACATGCTGTGACACCACTGACAGTTGCTCACACCAGCTGAGTGGCGGATAATGGTGTCTCAGCCATCAAACACATGCTATCCTTTAACAGTACTTTGATAGAAATAGTTTTTTTTTTCTGCGGAGAAACACACAGCTGGAAGGACTGCAACCTTGTTCCTCAGGCCATTTGTGTACATGCGGGATGATTGCAGGCTTTTTACAGGCTGTAACAGTGAGAACTGGAACCCTAAAAACTACTTGGAAAGTGAGGCGTCTCAGTGCCACCTCTCTGGCGTGCATTCAGACACAGCTGGAATGATTGCAGCTTTTGTTCCTCAAAGCCCTGTGTGCGGTGATGGAGCAACAGCGCCCTCCTTTGGTGACAGCTGAGAGGGAAAAAAAGCTTACAGCACCTGGTATTCCGAGGCGGTCTCCCATCCAAGTACTAACCAGGCCCGACCCTGCTTAGCTTCCGAGATCAGACGAGATCGGGCGTGTTCAGGGTGGTATGGCCGTAAGCGACGAAACAGGCCGCAGAAAGCCCATTTAAACATGCTGTGACACCACTGACAGTTGCTCACACCAGCTGAGTGGCGGATAATGGTGTCTCAGCCATCAAACACATGCTATCCTTTAACAGTACTTTGATAGGAATAGTTGTTTTTTTTCTGCGGAGAAACACACAGCTGGAAGGACTGCAACCTTGTTCCTCAGGCCATTTGTGTACATGCGGGATGATTGCAGGCTTTTTACAGGCTGTAACAGTGAGAACTGGAACCCTAAAAACTACTTGGAAAGTGAGGCGTCTCAGTGCCACCTCTCTGGCGTGCATTCAGACACAGCTGGAATGATTGCAGCTTTTGTTCCTCAAAGCCATGTGTGCGGTGATGGAGCAACAGCGCCCTCCTTTGGTGACAGCTGAGAGGGAAAAAAAGCTTACAGCACCTGGTATTCCCAGGCGGTCTCCCATCCAAGTACTAACCAGGCCCGACCCTGCTTAGCTTCCGAGATCAGACGAGATCGGGCGTGTTCAGGGTGGTATGGCCGTAAGCGACGAAACAGGCCGCAGAAAGCCCATTTAAACATGCTGTGACACCACTGACAGTTGCTCACACCAGCTGAGTGGCGGATAATGGTGTCTCAGCCATCAAACACATGCTATCCTTTAACAGTACTTTGATAGGAATAGTTTTTTTTTTCTGCGGAGAAACACACAGCTGGAAGGACTGCAACCTTGTTCCTCAGGCCATTTGTGTACATGCGTGATGATTGCAGGCTTTTTACAGGCTGTAACAGTGAGAACTGGAACCCTAAAAACTACTTGGAAAGTGAGGCGTCTCAGTGCCACCTCTCTGGCGTGCATTCAGACACAGCTGGAATGATTGCAGCTTTTGTTCCTCAAAGCCCTGTGTGCGGTGATGGAGCAACAGCGCCCTCCTTTGGTGACAGCTGAGAGGGAAAAAAAGCTTACAGCACCTGGTATTCCCAGGCGGTCTCCCATCCAAGTACTAACCAGGCCCGACCCTGCTTAGCTTCCGAGATCAGACGAGATCGGGCGTGTTCAGGGTGGTATGGCCGTAAGCGACGAAACAGGCCGCAGAAAGCCCATTTAAACATGCTGTGACACCACTGACAGTTGCTCACACCAGCTGAGTGGCGGATAATGGTGTCTCAGCCATCAAACACATGCTATCCTTTAACAGTACTTTGATAGGAATAGTTTTTTTTTTCTGCGGAGAAACACACAGCTGGAAGGACTGCAACCTTGTTCCTCAGGCCATTTGTGTACATGCGGGATGATTGCAGGCTTTTTACAGGTTGTAACAGTGAGAACTGGAACCCTAAAAACTACTTGGAAAGTGAGGCGTCTCAGTGCCACCTCTCTGGCGTGCATTCAGACACAGCTGGAATGATTGCAGCTTTTGTTCCTCAAAGCCATGTGTGCGGTGATGGAGCAACAGCGCCCTCCTTTGGTGACAGCTGAGAGGGAAAAAAAGCTTACAGCACCTGGTATTCCCAGGCGGTCTCCCATCCAAGTACTAACCAGGCCCGACCCTGCTTAGCTTCCGAGATCAGACGAGATCGGGCATGTTCAGGGTGGTATGGCCGTAAGCGACGAAACAGGCCGCAGAAAGCCCATTTAAACATGCTGTGACACCACTGACAGTTGCTCACACCAGCTGAGTGGCGGATAATGGTGTCTCAGCCATCAAACACATGCTATCCTTTAACAGTACTTTGATAGGAATAGTTTTTTTTTTCTGCGGAGAAACACACAGCTGGAAGGACTGCAACCTTGTTCCTCAGGCCATTTGTGTACATGCGTGATGATTGCAGGCTTTTTACAGGCTGTAACAGTGAGAACTGGAACCCTAAAAACTACTTGGAAAGTGAGGCGTCTCAGTGCCACCTCTCTGGCGTGCATTCAGACACAGCTGGAATGATTGCAGCTTTTGTTCCTCAAAGCCCTGTGTGCGGTGATGGAGCAACAGCGCCCTCCTTTGGTGACAGCTGAGAGGGAAAAAAAGCTTACAGCACCTGGTATTCCCAGGCGGTCTCCCATCCAAGTACTAACCAGGCCCGACCCTGCTTAGCTTCCGAGATCAGACGAGATCGGGGGTGTTCAGGGTGGTATGGCCGTAAGCGACGAAACAGGCCGCAGAAAGCCCATTTAAACATGCTGTGACACCACTGACAGTTGCTCACACCAGCTGAGTGGCGGATAATGGTGTCTCAGCCATCAAACACATGCTATCCTTTAACAGTACTTTGATAGGAATAGTTTTTTTTTTTCTGCGGAGAAACACACAGCTGGAAGGACTGCAACCTTGTTCCTCAGGCCATTTGTGTACATGCGGGATGATTGCAGGCTTTTTACAGGCTGTAACAGTGAGAACTGGAACCCTAAAAACTACTTGGAAAGTGAGGCGTCTCAGTGCCACCTCTCTGGCGTGCATTCAGACACAGCTGGAATGATTGCAGCTTTTGTTCCTCAAAGCCCTGTGTGCGGTGATGGAGCAACAGCGCCCTCCTTTGGTGACAGCTGAGAGGGAAAAAAAGCTTACAGCACCTGGTATTCCCAGGCGGTCTCCCATCCAAGTACTAACCAGGCCCGACCCTGCTTAGCTTCCGAGATCAGACGAGATCGTGCGTGTTCAAGGTGGTATGGCCGTAAGCTACAAAACAGGCCGCAGAAAGCCCATTTAAACATGCTGTGACACCACTGACAGTTGCTCACACCAGCTGAGTGGCGGATAATGGTGTCTCAGCCATCAAACACATGCTATCCTTTAACAGTACTTTGATAGGAATAGTTTTTTTTTTTCTGCGGAGAAACACACAGCTGGAAGGACTGCAACCTTGTTCCTCAGGCCATTTGTGTACATGCGGGATGATTGCAGGCTGTTTACAGGCTGTAACAGTGAGAACTGGAACCCTAAAAACTACTTGGAAAGTGAGGCGTCTCAGTGCCACCTCTCTGGCGTGCATTCAGACACAGCTGGAATGATTGCAGCTTTTGTTCCTCAAAGCCCTGTGTGCGGTGATGGAGCAACAGCGCCCTCCTTTGGTGACAGCTGAGAGGGAAAAAAAGCTTACAGCACCTGGTATTCCCAGGCGGTCTCCCATCCAAGTACTAACCAGGCCCGACCCTGCTTAGCTTCCGAGATCAGACGAGATCGGGCGTGTTCAGGGTGGTATGGCCGTAAGCGACGAAACAGGCCGCAGAAAGCCCATTTAAACATGCTGTGACACCACTGACAGTTGCTCACACCAGCTGAGTGGCGGATAATGGTGTCTCAGCCATCAAACACATGCTATCCTTTAACAGTACTTTGATAGGAATAGTTTTTTTTTTTCTGCGGAGAAACACACAGCTGGAAGGACTGCAACCTTGTTCCTCAGGCCATTTGTGTACATGCGGGATGATTGCAGGCTTTTTACAGGCTGTAACAGTGAGAACTGGAACCCTAAAAACTACTTGGAAAGTGAGGCGTCTCAGTGCCACCACTCTGGCGTGCATTCAGACACAGCTGGAATGATTGCAGCTTTTGTTCCTCAAAGCCCTGTGTGCGGTGATGGAGCAACAGCGCCCTCCTTTGGTGACAGCTGAGAGGGAAAAAAAGCTTACAGCACCTGGTATTCCCAGGCGGTCTCCCATCCAAGTACTAACCAGGCCCGACCCTGCTTAGCTTCCGAGATCAGACGAGATCGGGCGTGTTCAGGGTGGTATGGCCGTAAGCGACTAAACAGGCCGCAGAAAGCCCATTTAAACATGCTGTGACACCACTGACAGTTGCTCACACCAGCTGAGTGGCGGATAATGGTGTCTCAGCCATCAAACACATGCTATCCTTTAACAGTACTTTGATAGGAATAGTTTTTTTTTTCTGCGGAGAAACACACAGCTGGAAGGACTGCAACTTTGTTCCTCAGGCCATTTGTGTACATGCGGGATGATTGCAGGCTTTTTACAGGCTGTAACAGTGAGAACTGGAACCCTAAAAACTACTTGGAAAGTGAGGCGTCTCAGTGCCACCTCTCTGGCGTGCATTCAGACACAGCTGGAATGATTGCAGCTTTTGTTCCTCAAAGCCCTGTGTGCGGTGATGGAGCAACAGCGCCCTCCTTTGGTGACAGCTGAGAGGGAAAAAAAGCTTACAGCACCTGGTATTCCCAGGCGGTCTCCCATCCAAGTACTAACCAGGCCCGACCCTGCTTAGCTTCCGAGATCAGACGAGATCGGGCGTGTTCAGGGTGGTATGGCCGTAAGCGACGAAACAGGCCGCAGAAAGCCCATTTAAACATGCTGTGACACCACTGACAGTTGCTCACACCAGCTGAGTGGCGGATAATGGTGTCTCAGCCATCAAACACATGCTATCCTTTAACAGTACTTTGATAGGAATAGTTTTTTTTTTTCTGCGGAGAAACACACAGCTGGAAGGACTGCAACTTTGTTCCTCAGGCCATTTGTGTACATGCGGGATGATTGCAGGCTTTTTACAGGCTGTAACAGTGAGAACTGGAACCCTAAAAACTACTTGGAAAGTGAGGCGTCTCAGTGCCACCTCTCTGGCGTGCATTCAGACACAGCTGGAATGATTGCAGCTTTTGTTCCTCAAAGCCCTGTGTGCGGTGATGGAGCAACAGCGCCCTCCTTTGGTGACAGCTGAGAGGGAAAAAAAGCTTACAGCACCTGGTATTCCCAGGCGGTCTCCCATCCAAGTACTAACCAGGCCCGACACTGCTTAGCTTCCGAGATCAGACGAGATCGGGCGTGTTCAGGGTGGTATGGCCGTAAGCTACGAAACAGGCCGCAGAAAGCCCATTTAAACATGCTGTGACACCACTGACAGTTGCTCACACCAGCTGAGTGGCGGATAATGGTGTCTCAGCCATCAAACACATGCTATCCTTTAACAGTACTTTGATAGGAATAGTTTTTTTTTTCTGCGGAGAAACACACAGCTGGAAGGACTGCAACCTTGTTCCTCAGGCCATTTGTGTACATGCGGGATGATTGCAGCCTTTTTACAGGCTGTAACAGTGAGAACTGGAACCCTAAAAACTACTTGGAAAGTGAGGCGTCTCAGTGCCACCTCTCTGGCGTGCATTCAGACACAGCTGGAATGATTGCAGCTTTTGTTCCTCAAAGCCCTGTGTGCGGTGATGGAGCAACAGCGCCCTCCTTTGGTGACAGCTGAGAGGGAAAAAAAGCTTACAGCACCTGGTATTCCCAGGCGGTCTCCCATCCAAGTACTAACCAGGCCCGACCCTGCTTAGCTTCCGAGATCAGACGAGATCGGGCGTGTTCAGGGTGGTATGGCTGTAAGCTACAAAACAGGCCGCAGAAAGCCCATTTAAACATGCTGTGACACCACTGACAGTTGCTCACACCAGCTGAGTGGCGGATAATGGTGTCTCAGCCATCAAACACATGCTATCCTTTAACAGTACTTTGATAGGAATAGTTTTTTTTTTTTTCTGCGGAGAAACACACAGCTGGAAGGACTGCAACCTTGTTCCTCAGGCCATTTGTGTACATGCGGGATGATTGCAGGCTTTTTACAGGCTGTAACAGTGAGAACTGGAACCCTAAAAACTACTTGGAAAGTGAGGCGTCTCAGTGCCACCTCTCTGGCGTGCATTCAGACACAGCTGGAATGATTGCAGCTTTTGTTCCTCAAAGCCCTGTGTGCGGTGATGGAGCAACAGCGCCCTCCTTTGGTGACAGCTGAGAGGGAAAAAAAGCTTACAGCACCTGGTATTCCCAGGCGGTCTCCCATCCAAGTACTAACCAGGCCCGACCCTGCTTAGCTTCCGAGATCAGACGAGATCGGGCGTGTTCAGGGTGGTATGGCCGTAAGCGACGAAACAGGCCGCAGAAAGCCCATTTAAACATGCTGTGACACCACTGACAGTTGCTCACACCAGCTGAGTGGCGGATAATGGTGTCTCAGCCATCAAACACATGCTATCCTTTAACAGTACTTTGATAGGAATAGTTGTTTTTTTTCTGCGGAGAAACACACAGCTGGAAGGACTGCAACCTTGTTCCTCAGGCCATTTGTGTACATGCGGGATGATTGCAGGCTTTTTACAGGCTGTAACAGTGAGAACTGGAACCCTAAAAACTACTTGGAAAGTGAGGCGTCTCAGTGCCACCTCTCTGGCGTGCATTCAGACACAGCTGGAATGATTGCAGCTTTTGTTCCTCAAAGCCCTGTGTGCGGTGATGGAGCAACAGCGCCCTCCTTTGGTGACAGCTGAGAGGGAAAAAAAGCTTACAGCACCTGGTATTCCCAGGCGGTCTCCCATCCAAGTACTAACCAGGCCCGACCCTGCTTAGCTTCCGAGATCAGACGAGATCGGGCGTGTTCAGGGTGGTATGGCCGTAAGCGACTAAACAGGCCGCAGAAAGCCCATTTAAACATGCTGTGACACCACTGACAGTTGCTCACACCAGCTGAGTGGCGGATAATGGTGTCTCAGCCATCAAACACATGCTATCCTTTAACAGTACTTTGATAGGAATAGTTGTTTTTTTCTGCGGAGAAACACACAGCTGGAAGGACTGCAACCTTGTTCCTCAGGCCATTTGTGTACATGCGGGATGATTGCAGGCTTTTTACAGGCTGTAACAGTGAGAACTGGAACCCTAAAAACTACTTGGAAAGTGAGGCGTCTCAGTGCCACCTCTCTGGCGTGCATTCAGACACAGCTGGAACGATTGCAGCTTTTGTTCCTCAAAGCCCTGTGTGCGGTGATGGAGCAACAGCGCCCTCCTTTGGTGACAGCTGAGAGGGAAAAAAAGCTTACAGCACCTGGTATTCCCAGGCGGTCTCCCATCCAAGTACTAACCAGGCCCGACTCTGCTTAGCTTCCGAGATCAGACGAGATCGGGCGTGTTTTTTTTTTTTTTTATCTTTTATTATCAAAAATATATCATGATCTTATTTTATATACATTCCAGCTGACAAAACAAACATAAAAACCAACATTAAAGACATGAAACACCCCCTTTAACTAAACAAAAATACACATAGCCACAATAACACTATGTGACAAAAGAAATACTAACAAATAGATCACATTCTCAATTTACATACATACAAGCTGACAAGACAAACATACAAACCAACATTAAAGACATGAAACACCCCCTTTAACCAAACAAAAAGAGACATAGCCACAATAACACTATGTGCCAAAAGAAATACTAACAAAAAATAAATCACATTCTCAATTTGCATACATTCAATCTGACAAGACAAACATAAAGACCAACATTAAAGACATGAAACACGAAACACACCCTTTAACTAAACAAAAAGACACATAGCCACCATAACACTATGTGTCAAAATAATAATAATAAAACTAATAATAATAATCATATAGATGACCAAATAAAAGAAACAATACAAAAAATAGATGTAGACAATAACTACCCCAACATAAAACCCCTAAGACATACATTTTTCCCTTCCATTACTTTTACATAATTATTGTGACTGTTGAACTGCTGATGAAAAGTGTCTTGGTCTGCTAGAAATATGGTCCTGAGGTGAGCTGTGAATGTGTTCTGAAAATATCTTGTAACATTTATTGTTTTGTTGTCAAATAATTGGTGATTCCGTCTTGTCCATAAAGATTTTCTGCCGAATGCTAGGATGGAGTTGATGAGTGTATTGTTCCTGTTTGTGTGTTTTCCTGTGATTCCAAATGTCCAAGCCCATGACCAATCTGTATCAGTGTGTGTTGTGAAGTTGCAGTGAGTCTCTAATATGGTCCTGATGTATGACTGAAACTGTTTTGATTCTGTGCATGTGTTGAAGATATGTTCCAAGTCCTCTGATTCTTTATTGCAAACGGTGCATGTTCTTGAATATTTTTCTTTGTTGATCTGATGTAATATAATCCCTGTGTAAATCCTTCTGTGTCGAATGTTAAAATCCATGTTTATTGTATTGTTGTCCATAATTGGTATGTCCAGGTTTGTCCATATAGTTGAGATGTCCATGTTAGGGTATTTTTCCTTCCAGTATTTCTCTGCTGTGGGGGGCCTTTTGATGAGATGTATTAATGACCGGTACCAGGTTCTTGTATTTATTTCCTTTATGTCCTTTTGCTTGAGTTGTAGCTGGGGAAGGGCGGCTCTGGTATCTTTCTCTTTCTCCTTCAACATGCTCCGCCACGTAGGGTCAAGAGCCTGTTCAAACTTTCCTTTAAGTTTTATTATATTTCCTTTCCTATAACTAACATTTTTTCCTTTTAGTTTTCCACAAATTAAATCTATGTTAAACTCACCCCTCCCATCGATTATATCTCCCACCCTGGTCAAACCAGCAGCCCGCATAGGACCGCTGGTTAGAACCCTCCCCCCGCACAAAAAAAATGGACTGTCAAGGAAAGGTAACTGCAGCACATGCTCTTTATTCCTGCACTTGGGCCAGAGGTGGGGCAGAATTTTGCCCCATGCCTCTAGTACCTCCTGGTAGAAGCCAGGTAGGCGGCTCCTGGCTTTTCCGGGGAGGAGGGCGCACAGGTTGTACGCGTCTCTCTCCCCGTACTCAGCCAGATAGCTCGCCATCCAGTCCTCCCAGGGGTACTGCCGGTCCGAATCAAGAAAATTCTTAACAATTTTGATCCTAAGTGCATCTCTTTTGGCACCGATGTCAATTAGTCCTAAACCCCCCTCCCTTTTTTTAGCAATTAACACTCTGTGAGCAATCGAATTTCCCTTTCCCCTCCAGAGGAAGGAGGAGATTGCTGCTGTCAGCGCTTTTAGAGCCCATTGCGGCAGCTCACAGGTTCCCAAAATGTGGTTAATTTTTGACAGTATCAAAGCATTAACTACAATTACCTTTCCTTTCAGTGTTAACCCTCTTGCTCGCCATAAATTTAGACTACTCTGCACTTTCCCTATCATTTCCCTCCACCCTCTGTCCCTAGCCTCACTCTCATTCTCTCCTATATATACACCCAGTATTTTCCTACACCCCGTGTTTTCCCCAAATCCCCATTTATTTACATAGTCTTCCACCTTTCCAATTATACCTATCTCCGATTTAGTTATGTTTATTTTTGCTCCTGATGCCATGCTGTAAGTTTTGAAGTGTTCCATGATTTTGTCTATGCCTTTCCCTGATTTGATTGTTATTGTAATGTCATCCGCGTATTGTGTTATTTTGATAGAACTGTTTGTGGGTGTTTTTATTCCTACTATTTCCTTGTCTTTAATTATTGCTTGAGCTAGCGGTTCTGCCACTATGCTATATAATAGCGCTGATAATGGGCAACCTTGCCTCACTGATCTTTTTATTGGGAAACTGTCTGTTATTGTACCATTGCATTTTATTACACTTTTTGCATTATTGTAAAGAAGCTGTATCCAATTTATAAAACCTTGCCCATAACCTAATTCTGCTAAAACCTTGAATAAAAACTGGTGTTCCACTCTATCGAAAGCTTTTTCTAAATCTATTGTTAACAGAAGGCCCCCCTGTACTGTCATCCCTCTTACTGTATCTCTTATTGTTGCAATTGAATCTTGGATGTCCCTGTTTGGTATACTGTATGCTTGATTTGGACTGATTATCTGATCTAGAGTCTGTTTTAATCTATTAGCCAATGTTTTGGAAAGTATCTTGTAATCTGTGTTTAGCAGGCTTATTGGTCTATAGTTGGATATTTCGTTTCTGTCACCTTTGTTCTTGTATATTACTGTTATCATGCCTGTGGTGAATGATTTGGGTGTTTCTTGTTGTTTTTGCATTGTATGGTAGAGGTCGAGTAACAGGGGGGCCATCTGTTCACTAAATTTGATATAGAAGTCAGCCGTTAGACCGTCACTCCCAGGACTTTTATTTTTGTTTAAGTTTTTGATTGCATATTCAATTTCTTCCTTTGTTAATTTGCTGTAACACCACACTTTATCCTCCATATCTATCTTTTTATCTAAGTAGGTTAATATTTCTTCAGTTTTCTCTATATCACTTCCCTCCTCCTTAAATAAGTTTGTATAATAGTCTTTTATAATTTCTAGTATTTTTATCTTGTCTTTATGGATGTTGTTATCTTGATCTTTAAGTTCTTCTATTACAGTTTTGTTCTGTTTTTGTTTTTCCAACCCCAAAAAAAACGCAGTGCACCTTTCACCCTCCACCAAATTTTGGAACCTGCACCTTATTGCTGCTCCTTTACATTTTTTCTTTTCTATGCTGTGTAATTGGTTTTTGTAACATTCGTACATTTCACAGCTTCTATTTTTTTGATTATCTAATAATATGACTTCTTCTTCTAGCTGCTTTCTAATATTCTGTTCTTCTTGTTTTTCTTTCCATCTTTTCTCTTTGCTATAATTAATACTCACTTTTTTAATTCTTTCTTTTATATTATCCCATCTTTCTATATAATTATTATCTATTTGCATTTCTGTTTTTGCATAACTAAGTACTTTTTTGATTTTTTTAATATATACCGGGTCTGTTAGGAGGCTGGAGTTAAGGCACCAGGTGCCTCCTCCCTTGATCCCTCCTTTAGCACCCAGTTGGCAAATGACAGTGGCATGATCGCTCCAGGAATTGTAACTGTAATGTATGTTGTTAATTAGCTTCACTGTGTCAGCTGCAGCCAAACACAGGTCAATTCTAGACTGTCTGAGTTTCCCTTTGACCACCTGTCTCCTTGAGAATTCTCTTTTAAATTTGTTTTGTATCCTCCATATATCTATTAAGTTGTGACTATCCATTAAATCATAAAGAGCTGTTCTACTTATGTCATTTTTATATACATTATTTATTGAAATATCTGATTTAGTTAATACTGTATTAAAATCACCTATTATTATAGTTCTATTGTTTACCCATCTTCCTAATTTGTTAAACAAACCCTTCCTTTCCTTCTCACAGTTATCGGCATATAGGTTAATTAGTCTATACGTTCTATTATTTACTTCGATATCTATAATTAATATTCTACCTTTATCGTCTTTATAAATTACTTTACTGTACTTTATATTATTACTATTTATTAGGGTTGCTATACCGCAGGATTTATTAGTGCCGTTATTATAATATATTTCCCCTTTATATATTTTAGTTGCTGCCTCAAGGCTGCTTTTATCCCACCTCGTCTCTTGGAGGCAGAGGATGTCGCAGCTCGGACTGGACAGTATCGCATTCATCCTGTCACAAGTGCGGAGCCCGTTGACATTGAGAGAGTGCAGCAACAACATGATTAATGGAAAAGAAAGGATTGTTACAAATTACGCTTAATCATCATTTTCCCTTATCTTTTTTCCTTCTTTTACTGATCGATGATTTATTAGAGGTGTGCTGCTTCCTAAGATTTTTAATGGTGGTGAAGTCCATCTCGGAGTCACTGTCTGATCTGCCCAAACGGCGGAGGACCATGGTGGTTGCCGAGGCCGGCTCTCTGGGGGGTGCGGCTGCCACAGGCTGCAGGTCACTCGGGGTTTCCCCCACTTCCATTGAGTCTGAGGCTTGAGATGGCTCTGGCCTCTCCACGAGCCCATTGCCGCCTCTGCCCCCTACTCCCTGGTGTAGGCCTGAGTCTATGCTCAGACCATCCATACTTGATCCAATTTCCAGATTTAAGCTCTGTGCAGCATTAGTAGGACTCAGAGCCCCCCCCTGAGAGAGAGCCTCTCTGCCAGCTCCGTCCGTGGTGCCGCTGCCCCCCACTCCGGCCTCCTCTCCTTCCTCCTCCTCCTCACTCATGTCCTCCGCTTCACTATAAAGCCCCTCCGATCCGGACTCCACCACCACTTCAGATTCACTATAATTGCAATTGCATTCATTCACTGGGTTCCAGCACACCTCACATTTTTTAGTCTTTTTCTGTTGGTTGCTGCACTCCCTAGCATAATGCCCCTGTACTCCACACTTGTGACAGGAAAAATCAGGACAATCCCTCAGGATGTGCCCCGGCTGGAGACACATCCTGCAAACCTTCGCTTGCCTGTCATGGATAACTCTAAAATATTCTGGTCCCATAGCTGTTTCAAAACGTGCAGAGTATGGCAGTGATTGTACTTTCTCAGTGAATTTTACTTTAAGGAAACGTGTGCCATCTGCTATCTGAGTGCCCGGCCACATCCGCCTCCTAATGGCGGATGCAGCCGAGACTCCCCACCCTTCTAATTTTTGCAATATTTCTTCGTCTGTTATGTAAGCTGGCAGATTTAAAAAAGACACCATCAACTCATCATTACATAAATCTTTTACAAAGATATTACAGTTGCCTATTTTAAATCCATCTAGGAGCCGCTCCTTCCCCTTGACATGAGACATCGTGATTTCATAACTCCTGGTACCGGTCGCTCTACACGCTATAAGCCCCCCACACAGAGCTCTGATCGCTCGCATTAGTTCAAGGACCGGAACCTCCTCATTCCCAGTAACCTCCAAACTCACCGTCAGCTCTCTGTTGTATGCTTTCCTGGCCTCCTCTTTCGCTGTCTCCTGTTGCTGCTCTCTCTCTCCAGCTGTTTTCGTCGCTCTCTCTCCCTCTTTCTCCGCTCCGGCGCTCGCTGCTCGCTCGCCCCCCGACATGCCTTTCTCCTTCTCTGCCGCCGCTCCTGGAGCTCCTTTTCTCTCGGGCCTTCTCAGGCCTTCTCTCCCAGCCTCCCTCGATGTATCAGAAGCCCCAGGAGCTCTCGGGCCGGTCCCGTTCCGCGGCGCACGGCCGGTGTCCTTTGCTTGCTGCGCTCTCTCTCCTCTCTCTCCCGCCAACATGACGGAGGCAGCCACTTCCGCGTTTTCTTTGCTGTTTCTTTCAATATTCCTCCTCTTACTCCTTTGCTCTTTATTTTTAACAAGCTCCCATTCATTCCCTTCCTCTCCCATTTCTGCTTGCTTTATATTAAGTCCGTGATCCGATTTCGTAGCCGTTTTTTCCGTCGCCGTGTTCGTTGCCATGTTATTATCCATACATAAAGAAATAAAGAAAAACTCTCCCCCGAACAGTAAAAACTGCCGGGGGGAAAAAGTCCACACACAAAACTAACTTAGGATGCACGGAAAATAATAGGATAATAAAGGAAAAGAAAGAAAACATATGAAATAAATCCAAAACAGAGGTCCGCGATCCTCTCTGCTCCAACTGGTTTGCTTCTGGCTGCCTCCACTGCGCGCGCATACGTGTTCAGGGTGGTATGGCCGTAAGCGACGAAACAGGCCGCAGAAAGCCCATTTAAACATGCTGTGACACCACTGACAGTTGCTCACACCAGCTGAGTGGCGGATAATGGTGTCTCAGCCATCAAACACATGCTATCCTTTAACAGTACTTTGATAGGAATAGTTTTTTTTTTCTGCGGAGAAACACACAGCTGGAAGGACTGCAACCTTGTTTCTCAGGCCATTTGTGTACATGAGGGATGATTGCAGGCGTTTTACAGGCTGTAACAGTGAGAACTGGAACCCTAAAAACTACTTGGAAAGTGAGGCGTCTCAGTGCCACCTCTCTGGCGTGCATTCAGACACAGCTGGAATGATTGCAGCTTTTGTTCCTCAAAGCCCTGTGTGCGGTGATGGAGCAACAGCGCCCTCCTTTGGTGACAGCTGAGAGGGAAAAAAAGCTTACAGCACCTGGTATTCCCAGGCGGTCTCCCATCCAAGTACTAACCAGGCCCGACCCTGCTTAGCTTCCGAGATCAGACGAGATCGGGCGTGTTCTTTTTTTTTTTTTTCTCTTTTTTTATTTTTCTTCAGTTCACAAATTTACATTTTCAATACCTTATTTTTACACAAAAACTTAATCCCTTCCCCATCCCTTTCATCAACCCCACAAAACACAACCAAAATACAAATTATCATTTTACCAATTAAACATAATCTCACCCTCCTCACCTTCATAAATAAACTTATTCCCACTTAAAAAAGACAGTTTGACCTCCTTCCCACCATATCTACAATTCATTTCAATGTCTTTTCTCATTATTGTTTTAAATAAGTGTTTTATTTTTACCTTCCGTCCCTCAAAATGCGCATAATTTCTTCTGTAGACGACCGCGAGTCTGGCATGGCTTAAAATAAAATTAATTAACCAAATGTTCACATCTTTCTTTTTTTCAAATAAACCAAACAAAAACCATTTCCTCCATCCTTCTTCCAATTCTGATTCCATCCTCCAGTTTTTTTTCAACAATGCTTTTAAAAAATCAAAGAAATCAACCAACTCAACACAATCCAAAAAAAAATGTAAAAAGCTCTCATGGCCATTATTACACACATCACACGTTGCACTTACCGCATTGTTTATTCTATTAAACACCACATTTGTATATATTCTATTATGTTTTATCAGGAAATCATTATTCTCACACTCTACACTGTTATATTTTATGTTCACATTCGACCATATTTTCTTTACATCAAAATCTTCAAACACTCTTCTCCAAACACTCTCTGCCGCTGGCTCTTTTATCACATCAACTATTAACCATCCATACACTTTTTTTACACTCATACTCTTAATTTCACATTTCTTCCCATTCTCCATCACATACATCTCAGGCATACATTCATCTATTGTCTGGACACATTCTTTTTCAATTTTGTTAGTCCAGTTCAAAGGTATACTTGCTTTAATTCTGTCATATATTTTATTTACTTTCTCTCTGCTTTCCATTCCTTCATACTCACACACCGAATCATAAATACAATTTTCTCTAAGAAATCCTGGGATAACCTCATAAATTATATCTTTAACCTGCTGAATACCTCCTTTTATAAATTGTGGTTCATATAATATTTTATTTTTATATCTGAGTTTTTCATTTAGAAATAAAGGCAAGTTTACAAACATTTGCAACCCATCACACTCATACTCCACCTTAGGAAGAAATTTTCTCCACGCTTCTAATACTTCTCTATAAATCTCTGGTATTCCTACCGTCATTGATTTCTTAAACCCCATACACCAGCCATTCTCACCTATTCCCCCCACATCATTGATATATTTCTTCAAGAGTTCCTTCCACCCGTAATTCCACCTTCCCACCATATATTTCTGTACCGTTTTTATTCTCAATGCTGCCCTTTTTGTTTCCAAATCTACTAAATTTAACCCTCCCTCCCACTTTTTCCCGACCAATGTTTTCTGCGCAATTTTCACCCCTTTCCCTTCCCATATGAAATCACACACAATTTTGTTTAACTCATTCATCACCCACTCCGGCATATCAAGAACACTCATCACATACACACACACTGATAACAACAAACTATTGACCACAATTATCTTCCCCTTTAACCTTAATTTCCTCCCCCTCCACGCTGTACATACTGTTCTTATTTTATTTATCACCCCTGTCCACGTCACATCTCTCGCTTCCATACTTTCCACCCCTAAGTGCACTCCCAACACCTTTATATATTTTTCTTCCACCTTTAATCCCACGTCTACTCTCTCCACTTCACCTATGTACATTATTTCTGATTTGTCTTTATTTATTTTTGCCCCTGATGCCCTTCCATACTTCTCTACTAGCTCCAAAACTTTCTTTACACTTCCTCCATCTCTAACCGTGATAGTAGTATCATCCGCATATTGATTTATTATACATATCCCGCCATATGGCAGCTGAATCCCTTTCACATCTTTATTCATCTTAATTAGTGTCGCTAGGGGCTCTACCACTATTGCATACAGCAACGCTGATAGAGGACACCCCTGCCTCACTGATCTCCCCACTTCAAAACTGTCTGTCAGTACCCCATTCACTTTTACACGACTTTTCGCACTCCCATATAACCTCTTCACCCATCCCCTCATTCTCTCCCCAAACCCAAATCGCTCTAATACCCTATACAAAAACCTATGCTCTACTCTATCAAACGCCTTATTCCAGTCTATTCCTAACACCACTCCCCCTTTCTTATCTCGCTTCATATATTCAAAAACATCCCTAACTGTCCCTATCGTATCTGCTATATCTCTTCCTGGTATGCTATAACTTTGTGTTGTTTGCACTATCTCTCCTATCACTCTCTTCATCCTATTTGCTAATATTTTTGTTAAAATTTTATAATCTACATTTAATAAACTGATTGGCCTATAATTTTCCAAATCTAAATTACTTCCCTTTTTCTTATATATAATTGTTATCACCCCTTCTACCATCCTATCCTGCACTAGCCCTGTTCGCTCCATCCCCCTAAACACTTCTGCTAAAATCGGTGCTACCTCATTCTTATATGTTTTATACCATTCTATCCCTATTCCATCACTCCCCGGACTCTTCCCACTTTTCAAACTTACTATTGCCTCCATCACCTCCTTCTCATTTATTTCCCTATCACACCATTTCTTATCATCCTCACTCAAACTTTTTCCTATACTTTCCAATACCTCATCTATACTTGATTCATCTATTTCTCCCTTCTTATATAAATCCCCATAAAACTCCTGTATCCTCTCCAGTATCTCCACATAATCTTCTATTACCTCTCCCTTCTTATTATTAATTTCATTGATAAATGTCCTATTCTGTCTTCTTTTCTCTAACCCTAAAAAGTATCCTGTACATTTTTCTCCCTCTAAAGCATATTTTGCTTTACTTCTCAAAATTGCCCCCCTACATTTTTCCCTTTCATACCTCTCTAGCTTCATCTTTACCTCTATATAATTGTCTATACTATATCCCTCCTCATCATCTGCCCTACTCAATTCTACTCTCAATTTTTCCTTCAAACCCTTCTCTTCCTTCATCATCTTTTCTTTTCTTTTCTTACTATACCGTATACTAATATATTTGATTTGATCTTTTATCTTCTCCCATCTCTCCCCTATACTATCATCTACACTATCCTTTTCAATGTACACCGCTCTCCTCTCATTCTCTCTATCTAATAATTCCCTAATCTGTTTCTCATACTCTTCCTCCTCAATATATCCTGCATTCAATATCCACATCCCTCCCCCTACCTCCTCTCTCCCAACCTTAATTCTAAATCTAACCCCATCATGATCACTAAAGCTATTTCTCTGATGTCTTATTCTATCTATATATCCAATAATTTCCCCCTGTACTAACACTAAATCTATTCTACTCTGTTTTAATACTCCATCCCTAATCTGTCTCCTCGTGAACTCTCTCTTCTCTGGGTACTCGTATCTCCACGCATCTATCAATCCCTTATTCTTCATCACCTCTAATAACATATTTCTCGACCTCTCCCACCTAAATTCTACCCCCTTACCTATATCTAATCTACTACATTTTATATTGAAATCCCCTACAATAATACATCTTCCCACAACTATCTTTTTTAACTCTTCTATAATACCCCATTTATCTTTTTCTATATTTGGCACATACACATTAATTAGTCTAAATTCTACCTTTTTATATTTAAATTCTATTGCTACTATCCTCCCTGTCCTGTCTTTATACACCTCCTTTATCTCTTCTACACTATCCTTTTTAATCATTATTGCTACGCCCCTTGCATTTCTAGCCCCATTATTATAATACATGTCTCCCTCCCATTCCCCTCTCATCTCTCTTACTTTCTCCTCATCCCAGTTCGTTTCCTGTATACATATAATATCACTACGATATGTAAAAAGCATTTCTTTTATCTTCCCTCTATCCCTTAATCCATTTACATTTACAGAAGTTACAGTGGCCATGAGAGCAAACCAAAAAAAATAAATAAATAAAAATTTAAACCAAACATTTTAAATCAAAATTGCATACCAGACCGCGGCCCCCTTCGTTCTTGTCGCTCTCTTTCCTTTTCTGCCTGTCTCTTGTCAATCAGTCTCTGGGATATCTTCTTTTTCTTTCCTGAACGTCCTTCTGTCTCCTCTTCCCTCCTCGCTTTTCCACTCCAAGGTCTCTGTTCCTTTGGTCCACAATCCTTATTCCCCAATCCAACGCTCTCATCCTCGTCACCATCCTTCCGACCCTCCTCGTCCTCCTTTTCCTCCTCGCCTCCTCTCGTCTGCTCCATCTCACCCCCGTCATAGCCGTCGTTCTCCTGCCCGTCCTCCTGCTCTTCCTCCATGTCCTCCTCACCCTCTTCATCCTGTTCCCCCGTCTGGTCCCCCATCTGATCCCCCGTCTGCTCGTCGCCGTCTTCTTGTCCACTCTGCCCCTCCTCTTCCTCCGTCGCTCTCCGCTCCACACACTCCCGTGCGTAATGGCCCGTCTGTCCACATTTGAAGCATTTAAATTCTGGACATTCTCTGAAAATGTGCCCTGTCTTAATGCACAGTCTACAGACACGTATCTGTCTGTCATGAATGACCCTGAAGTACTCCGTGCCTCTCATTGTGTCAAATTTAGTGGAGTATGGGAGTGAGCGGACCTGCTCTGTGAAGCGCACTTTTAAAAATCTGGTGCCGTCCAAAATGTCAGTCCCTGGCCACACTCGGCGCTTGATTGGTGACATAGCCTTCACTCCCCACTCTTCCAGCTTATCCAATATCTTGCCGTCTTCCATATAGATGGGTAGATTAATGAATGAGACCACCATTTCATTGCTTGCAATGTCTCTGGCATGTATGAGTGCTCCATTAATGCGCACCCCATCCATGAGTTTTGTTTTTCCGGTCTCAGTTTTCATTGTTAGTTCATATATTTTTTCGCTTCTCACCCTGCACCCCAGCACCTCTCCACACTCCTTTTTCACACCCTTCAGTACATCCATCATCGATAAGGTCTCTGTTCCCTCCACCTCCACCTCTACCGTCAGCTCTCTCTTAAACTTTTCATCTCGCTCTCCGCCGGTTTCTACTCGCTCTTCTCCAGTGCGGCTGTTTGTTCCAGGAGTTTTGTCATGATCATTTTTCTGTCCATTGTCCATCTCAGATAATCTGCTTTTCTCCTCACGTCTCTCCTTTCTTTCTGTGCCTTTGTCCGTGTTCTTTTTTCCAGTCATATCTGTCAGTCCATTGTTCGTTTCCATGCTGTCCATCCAATAAACACAAAACACGTCCCCCAGACAGCAAAAGCTGTCAGGGGAAAAACACTGAAATGAAGACTGTACTATAAACAAACGAAATAATCAAAATGATAACAAAACTCCAGGTTTAACTGGCACAACTTTCCCTCCAAACAAATCTCTCTCTCTCTCTCTGACCATGCACTTCCTGAAAGGGGCGTGTCTCAGTGCCACCTCTCTGGCGTGCATTCAGACACAGCTGGAATGATTGCAGCTTTTGTTCCTCAAAGCCCTGTGTGCGGTGATGGAGCAACAGCGCCCTCCTTTGGTGACAGCTGAGAGGGAAAAAAAGCTTACAGCACCTGGTATTCCCAGGCGGTCTCCCATCCAAGTACTAACCAGG
>NC_070579.1:41966339-41971339 GCF_027409825.1 Scomber japonicus | reverse complement strand
TGCATTCAGACACAGCTGGAATGATTGCAGCTTTTGTTCCTCAAAGCCCTGTGTGCGGTGATGGAGCAACAGCGCCCTCCTTTGGTGACAGCTGAGAGGGAAAAAAAGCTTACAGCACCTGGTATTCCCAGGCGGTCTCCCATCCAAGTACTAACCAGGCCCGACCCTGCTTAGCTTCCGAGATCAGACGAGATCGGGCGTGTTTTTTTTTTTTTTTGTCTTTTATTATGAAAATATATTTGTTTTTTAAAATATATTTTTGATTTACAATATTCTCACATCAAATGTTACAAAAATCCACCTTTACAGTCACACATTACATACAAAACAACCCAAAACAAACAAAACAAAACAAAAACCATTTAGTTCACAAACCCTGCTACCTTCCTCTATCAAAATTGCCCCAACATTACAATATATCAACATTTGTCCTAGTAACTGGCCATAACAGCTCCCTTTTACAAGATCCAAACTGTTATGGCACTCTATACTATATAGTATAGGTCACACATCACACACAAACCCCAAACCAAACAAATAAATTAAAGATAAACTATTTACAAACCTTGCTACCTTCATCTATCCAAATTACCCCAGAAATTACAATATATTAACATTCATCCCAGTAACTGGCCATAACAGCTCCCTCTTGCAAGATCCACACTGTTATGGCACTCTATACTTATCAAATAAAGTCACTTATCACACACAAACCCCAAAACAAAACAAACACCAAAACAAAACCAAAAAAATGAATAAATAAAAAGGAGAAAAAAAATAAAAATAAATTATTTACAGACATCATTTCTTCTATCAAATTATCCAATATAACATTATTGCTTTTAGACATTTATTTGAAGGATTACCCTCTACCAGTGCCACTCAATTTCACCCTTATGTTTGTAAGTGAAGAGACTACTGTGTTCAGTGAAGAGCTTAGTGAAGTTCACAGCGCTGTGCATCATCCTATATTTAATCTGAGTCTGTACTATGCTTTTGAAGATTGACCAGACAGAAATGAGCCTATTTTCATAATGTGCTATATTACGTCTTGATTTAATAGCCCATCTAGCGTGACTCAATAGGAACCTGCACAGCTCTGTGTTCTTCACCCTGCTCTTCTCCCAAATACCAAATAAAACAAAAATTTCCCATGAATCCCTATCATCCCAGATTAATCCCAGTTTTTTGATCAGACAACATTTCAACCTGCCAAAAAACTCACCCAGTTCATTACATCTTACATACATATGCACTACATTTTCAGCTTCTAACCCACACACATCACACTCTCTGTCGACCCCCCTGTCCAACTGGTGCAGGATCACATTAGTGTAAATTTTGTTATGTCTTAATTTGAAATCATGATCTGCTGCTTCAATGCTATTCCCTTTAATTTTCCATGTCTCCCAGATTTTGTCCCCATCTAATGTAGGATACATCCTGCTCCAGTAGGACAAGGAGGCCGGTCTCTGTGCCACCTTCATTACAACACGTTCATAGATTTGTTTGCACTTTATCACACTAAAATCTCTGATTTCTTCACCAAGAAAAAATGTTAAATCAGGAAACCTACTACTCCTGTCTCTTCTCGTGTCTGATTTGATTTTTGATTTCCATGATTGTGGAATACTTTCTTGAATTACTTTGTAATAATTGTCCACAGTTGCATATTTTACATCATAATCTATTTCTTTTACACTATCATATACTGCCTGCGTGGGTAGAAACCCAGGTATCACCTCGTACATTATATCTTTTAGTTGAACTATTTTTGCCTGTATCATCTTTGCATTATACAACAATTGATCTCCTCTTTTAACATATTTGTTTAGAAAAATAGGTAATTCTTTTATCATGCTCACAGAGCTAGCCCCATAGTGTATGTGTTCTAAGAACTCTCCCTGAGCTGACAGGACCTCCCTATAAAAATGTGGGAGTGCTGCCATCATGGGTGTCTTCAGTTTCATCAGTAACACATAATCCCCTATATTTAATATCTTATTCAGAAAATACCTCATTAAATTTTTCCAGCCATAGTCAGTGTTGTCACAGAGATATTTCGTAACTAACTTGATTCTAAAAGCTTTTTTCCTACTTTCTATATCTAACAGTTTTAGACCCCCCTCATTATATTTGTTTATTAATGTTTTCCTAGCTATTTTACTAATTGTGCTTCCCCAAATGAATTTAGTGCTTATTTCATGTAATCTATTCAATACCCACAAGGGTAAGTCTAATACGTCTAACACGTAATTCAGTTTAGAATAAACCAGACTATTTAACACCACTACTTTCCCATTGAGTTTTAAATCTCTCATCCTCCACCATGTTAATATCACTTCTATGTTGTTTAGTATTTTTGTCCAGGTTTCATCTCTTGCCATCACATTATCAACTCCTATATATGTTCCTAGTATTTTCACATGTTTTGGTTGTATTTTCAGTTTCATGCTGGTTTGTGCAGGGCTGACCATGTTAATAAATAGTACTTCTGATTTAATGATATTTATCCGGGAGCCTGATGCTCTACCGAACATGTTCACTAGCTCGATTGCCCTATTCACACTCTCCATATCTTTTAACATCAAGGTTGTATCATCCGCAAATTGCTGGATGACACACATCCCCCCCCCAGGTAAATCAATCCCTTTAACATGATTGTCACATTTCAATAACACACTTAAAGGCTCCACTACAATAGAATATAACAGTGAAGACATGGGACACCCCTGTCTTACTGACCTATTTAGTTTGAATTCATCAGTTAAGACACCGTTCACTTTGACTCTCCCTGTCGCTGTACTATATAATAGTTTTAACCAATTTGTAAATTTTTCTCCAAATCCCATTTTCTGTAATACTTTAAACATGAAATCATGCTCCACCCTGTCAAAAGCTTTGTTAAAATCTAACGAAACCAAAATCCCTTCCCTCCCTGTTATTTTTAAATATTCTATTGTGTCTCTAATAGTATGGATTATGTCTGGTGCCCCCCTCCCTGGAATACTGTATGCCTGTGTCGGTGCTATAATACTATGCATGACTGTTTTAACTCTATTTGCAAACACCTTCATCAAAATCTTATAATCTACATTTAAAAGAGTAATAGGCCTATAGTTGGCCAGATCTGTTTTATCCCCCTTTTTAAAAATCAGGGTGATTACACCTTCTGCCATCGTCTTTCCTATTCTTTCAGTCTTTATCATTTCATTATATACTTTCAATAGAATCGGCTTAAGCACACTGGCAAAAACCTTATAAAAATTAGCCGTCAGCCCATCACTGCCCGGACTCTTATTAGTTGTTAAATTTTTTATAGCTTCCTCTATTTCCTCTACTCTGAGTTCCTGATCACATAACTCTCTATCTCCTTCAGCTAACTCCACTTTTAATTTGTCTAATACCTCCGATGTTATTTTATCATCTGACCCTTCTGATGTAAACAGATTTACATAAAATTCATGCACATTTTCTATAATATTTGATAATTTTGACGTTACTTCCCCACCTTTAATTTTTAACTCATGTATATAGCATTGTTCTTGTTTTCTCCTTTCTAAGTTTAAAAAGAAGCTGGTACTTTTTTCTCCCTCCACTGCATATTGTGCTCTACTTCGTATTATAGCTCCTTCACATTTTTTCCTTCCCAATTCTTTTAGATCTTCATACAGAGCGCCCAGCCTGTCTTCATCACCAATGTCTTGCATATTTATTTTATCAATCTCAGCTATAATTTTCCTTTCCTTTTGTGATTCTTTCAATCTCAATTTCTTTGCAAAATTAATGCTTTTCTGTTTAATTTCCCCTTTTAGATTTTCCCACTCTTCTATGATATTGTTTATGAAAACAGGCTGTGCACTCTTCTTCATAATTAAATTATGTATGACATTCACATAAGATTCACATTCCAATAATTTCGCATTTAGATGCCACAAGCCCCCTCCCCTTCCTTTTCTCAAATCCCCCATTGTAACAGTTAAAAATGCATGATCACTTATACAATTTATCTCATAGTAAGCAGAGTGCACATTTATAAGTTGATCTTCTCTCACAAGACATAAATCAATTCTGCTTCTATTTATTTTCCCTTCAACTTGCTGTATTCTGGAATATGTCCTCATTACTGAATTTTCTATTCTCCACACATCACACCATCTCTCCTTTAACATCCAATCCCTTAATATAGCCCTGGAAGTGTCTGTTTTCAGCGGACCCATCACATTACTATCTAATGTATTTAGTTTTACATTAAAATCCCCCATGACGATGTCAGTAGATTGTCCATGATGTTGCATGTCCTTGAAGAAAACTGAACGTTCACCTTCCACATTCGGGGCATATATATTCAATAGTTCATAAGTCCGTTTATTTATTGTAAATTTGATTCTTATCCACCTCCCTTTTCTATCACAATTCACTAAAGTTGCATCTATATCACAGTTCTTTTTATTTATTAATATACTTACTCCTCTTGCTATGTTTGTCCCATAACAAGAGAAAATTTGTCCACTCCACAATTTCTTCATTATTATCTCTGTTGCTGCATCCCAATGAGTCTCTTGTAGGCAAATGATATCAGCTTTGCACAATCTAATCAGTTTATCAAATTTGGCAGTGCTTCTCAGTCCATTTGCATTTAAGGATGCTAGCTGTAGAGTCATTTATGAAGAAAGAAAAAAGATATTCCCTGTCATATATATGTCCTTCATCATTTTTTATGTCCTTTTTTATTTTTCCTCCCTCTAGTCCCTCTCTGAGGCAAAGCCTCTTCAGTTATGTTTTTTCCTCCCCCTTTAATTACATCCTCAGGTCTTACCCCTTTTGATGTGCTCAGCTTTCCCTCTGAGAGCGAGTTTCCCCCACCGTCGCTGCTGCGGAGGACACTCCTGCTGCGTCCCCTTCTGCTCCCGCTGTCCTCCGGCTCCGCACCTCCTCTCCTCTCCGTCACCTCACTCTTTTCCTTCAGCATCTGTGTTTCCTTGGTCGCGTTGACATTG
>NC_070579.1:41956339-41961339 GCF_027409825.1 Scomber japonicus | reverse complement strand
GATCAGACAACATTTCAACCTGCCAAAAAACTCACCCAGTTCATTACATCTTACATACATATGCACTACATTTTCAGCTTCTAACCCACACACATCACACTCTCTGTCGACCCCCCTGTCCAACTGGTGCAGGATCACATTAGTGTAAATTTTGTTATGTCTTAATTTGAAATCATGATCTGCTGCTTCAATGCTATTCCCTTTAATTTTCCATGTCTCCCAGATTTTGTCCCCATCTAATGTAGGATACATCCTGCTCCAGTAGGACAAGGAGGCCGGTCTCTGTGCCACCTTCATTACAACACGTTCATAGATTTGTTTGCACTTTATCACACTAAAATCTCTGATTTCTTCACCAAGAAAAAATGTTAAATCAGGAAACCTACTACTCCTGTCTCTTCTCGTGTCTGATTTGATTTTTGATTTCCATGATTGTGGAATACTTTCTTGAATTACTTTGTAATAATTGTCCACAGTTGCATATTTTACATCATAATCTATTTCTTTTACACTATCATATACTGCCTGCGTGGGTAGAAACCCAGGTATCACCTCGTACATTATATCTTTTAGTTGAACTATTTTTGCCTGTATCATCTTTGCATTATACAACAATTGATCTCCTCTTTTAACATATTTGTTTAGAAAAATAGGTAATTCTTTTATCATGCTCACAGAGCTAGCCCCATAGTGTATGTGTTCTAAGAACTCTCCCTGAGCTGACAGGACCTCCCTATAAAAATGTGGGAGTGCTGCCATCATGGGTGTCTTCAGTTTCATCAGTAACACATAATCCCCTATATTTAATATCTTATTCAGAAAATACCTCATTAAATTTTTCCAGCCATAGTCAGTGTTGTCACAGAGATATTTCGTAACTAACTTGATTCTAAAAGCTTTTTTCCTACTTTCTATATCTAACAGTTTTAGACCCCCCTCATTATATTTGTTTATTAATGTTTTCCTAGCTATTTTACTAATTGTGCTTCCCCAAATGAATTTAGTGCTTATTTCATGTAATCTATTCAATACCCACAAGGGTAAGTCTAATACGTCTAACACGTAATTCAGTTTAGAATAAACCAGACTATTTAACACCACTACTTTCCCATTGAGTTTTAAATCTCTCATCCTCCACCATGTTAATATCACTTCTATGTTGTTTAGTATTTTTGTCCAGGTTTCATCTCTTGCCATCACATTATCAACTCCTATATATGTTCCTAGTATTTTCACATGTTTTGGTTGTATTTTCAGTTTCATGCTGGTTTGTGCAGGGCTGACCATGTTAATAAATAGTACTTCTGATTTAATGATATTTATCCGGGAGCCTGATGCTCTACCGAACATGTTCACTAGCTCGATTGCCCTATTCACACTCTCCATATCTTTTAACATCAAGGTTGTATCATCCGCAAATTGCTGGATGACACACATCCCCCCCCCAGGTAAATCAATCCCTTTAACATGATTGTCACATTTCAATAACACACTTAAAGGCTCCACTACAATAGAATATAACAGTGAAGACATGGGACACCCCTGTCTTACTGACCTATTTAGTTTGAATTCATCAGTTAAGACACCGTTCACTTTGACTCTCCCTGTCGCTGTACTATATAATAGTTTTAACCAATTTGTAAATTTTTCTCCAAATCCCATTTTCTGTAATACTTTAAACATGAAATCATGCTCCACCCTGTCAAAAGCTTTGTTAAAATCTAACGAAACCAAAATCCCTTCCCTCCCTGTTATTTTTAAATATTCTATTGTGTCTCTAATAGTATGGATTATGTCTGGTGCCCCCCTCCCTGGAATACTGTATGCCTGTGTCGGTGCTATAATACTATGCATGACTGTTTTAACTCTATTTGCAAACACCTTCATCAAAATCTTATAATCTACATTTAAAAGAGTAATAGGCCTATAGTTGGCCAGATCTGTTTTATCCCCCTTTTTAAAAATCAGGGTGATTACACCTTCTGCCATCGTCTTTCCTATTCTTTCAGTCTTTATCATTTCATTATATACTTTCAATAGAATCGGCTTAAGCACACTGGCAAAAACCTTATAAAAATTAGCCGTCAGCCCATCACTGCCCGGACTCTTATTAGTTGTTAAATTTTTTATAGCTTCCTCTATTTCCTCTACTCTGAGTTCCTGATCACATAACTCTCTATCTCCTTCAGCTAACTCCACTTTTAATTTGTCTAATACCTCCGATGTTATTTTATCATCTGACCCTTCTGATGTAAACAGATTTACATAAAATTCATGCACATTTTCTATAATATTTGATAATTTTGACGTTACTTCCCCACCTTTAATTTTTAACTCATGTATATAGCATTGTTCTTGTTTTCTCCTTTCTAAGTTTAAAAAGAAGCTGGTACTTTTTTCTCCCTCCACTGCATATTGTGCTCTACTTCGTATTATAGCTCCTTCACATTTTTTCCTTCCCAATTCTTTTAGATCTTCATACAGAGCGCCCAGCCTGTCTTCATCACCAATGTCTTGCATATTTATTTTATCAATCTCAGCTATAATTTTCCTTTCCTTTTGTGATTCTTTCAATCTCAATTTCTTTGCAAAATTAATGCTTTTCTGTTTAATTTCCCCTTTTAGATTTTCCCACTCTTCTATGATATTGTTTATGAAAACAGGCTGTGCACTCTTCTTCATAATTAAATTATGTATGACATTCACATAAGATTCACATTCCAATAATTTCGCATTTAGATGCCACAAGCCCCCTCCCCTTCCTTTTCTCAAATCCCCCATTGTAACAGTTAAAAATGCATGATCACTTATACAATTTATCTCATAGTAAGCAGAGTGCACATTTATAAGTTGATCTTCTCTCACAAGACATAAATCAATTCTGCTTCTATTTATTTTCCCTTCAACTTGCTGTATTCTGGAATATGTCCTCATTACTGAATTTTCTATTCTCCACACATCACACCATCTCTCCTTTAACATCCAATCCCTTAATATAGCCCTGGAAGTGTCTGTTTTCAGCGGACCCATCACATTACTATCTAATGTATTTAGTTTTACATTAAAATCCCCCATGACGATGTCAGTAGATTGTCCATGATGTTGCATGTCCTTGAAGAAAACTGAACGTTCACCTTCCACATTCGGGGCATATATATTCAATAGTTCATAAGTCCGTTTATTTATTGTAAATTTGATTCTTATCCACCTCCCTTTTCTATCACAATTCACTAAAGTTGCATCTATATCACAGTTCTTTTTATTTATTAATATACTTACTCCTCTTGCTATGTTTGTCCCATAACAAGAGAAAATTTGTCCACTCCACAATTTCTTCATTATTATCTCTGTTGCTGCATCCCAATGAGTCTCTTGTAGGCAAATGATATCAGCTTTGCACAATCTAATCAGTTTATCAAATTTGGCAGTGCTTCTCAGTCCATTTGCATTTAAGGATGCTAGCTGTAGAGTCATTTATGAAGAAAGAAAAAAGATATTCCCTGTCATATATATGTCCTTCATCATTTTTTATGTCCTTTTTTATTTTTCCTCCCTCTAGTCCCTCTCTGAGGCAAAGCCTCTTCAGTTATGTTTTTTCCTCCCCCTTTAATTACATCCTCAGGTCTTACCCCTTTTGATGTGCTCAGCTTTCCCTCTGAGAGCGAGTTTCCCCCACCGTCGCTGCTGCGGAGGACACTCCTGCTGCGTCCCCTTCTGCTCCCGCTGTCCTCCGGCTCCGCACCTCCTCTCCTCTCCGTCACCTCACTCTTTTCCTTCAGCATCTGTGTTTCCTTGGTCGCGTTGACATTGTCGCTGCTGCTCTTCTTTACGCCAACAGCCTCCATCTCTTCCTCTGACTCTCTCCTCTCCTCCTCGTCCGTCTCCATCTCGCTTGATGCTTCTTCCTTCTCGCTTCCTTCCTCCTCCACGTCCTCCTCCACTTCCTCCTCCTCTTCCTCCACCATCTCTCTCTTCTCCGTTGCCACTGCCGTCATATCGGCGCACTCCCGTGCATAATGTCCTTGTTTTTTACAGCGATAACAACAAAACTCCGGGCACTCTCGTAAAATATGTCCCGGTTGTAAACATAACCTGCACACTTTTGCCTGCTGGTCATGCAACACACGAAAATATTCCGAACCCTCCAGGGTGTCAAATTTCGTGCTGTAGGGCAGGGATGAGACAGACTCTGGAAATTTCACCTTTAGGAAACGAGTCCCGTCAAAGATCTCCGTCCCTGCCCATTTCCTCCTGCGAATGTTAGATGCCGGCTCCACTCCCCACTGACTCAACTTGTCTCTTATTTCATCGTCCGTAATGTAGAGTGGCAAGTTTAAAAAAGACACCACTCTTATGTTTCTGATCAGCTCCGTAGCCACGATGCGTGAGTTTTTTATTTTGAAGCCGTCCAACAGTCTTTCCTTTCCTTTTGTGTTACTCATGGTGAGCTCCCAGCGCTTCCCATTTTTTGTTCTGCACCCCAACACTCTCCCGCATGTGAGCTCCACCGCTTTCAGGAGGTCAATCATTGTAACAATATCATCCCCCTCGATGTCAACATTAATCACAAGGTCTTTTGCAATATTGTTACTCCTGACCTCTTTCATTTTCCCCTCCTCTCTGTCCTCTCCCCTCCTCCGCGCTGCTCCTCCATCGAGTCCTCCATGCTGCAGAGTCTCCCCTGCTCTCCCCACTCTGCTGCTCATCAAATTCTCCTTCCCTGCTCGTCTCTCCACTCCTCCGTCGGCTCCACTCTCTCCGACCTCCAGCACTCCCTCTCTCCTCTCTCCACCTGCCACGGTTGGACGGGAGTCCCTCCGCGCTACCTCTCCATTATCCGCCATTACCACAGTCTTTGTCTTTTCCATAGCTTGGGTCATAACCGAGTTATCCGTCCTTAATATTTTTTTTGGAGCCAGAAGACTGTCCCCCTGGCAGCATATGCTGCTGGGGGAGTCAGTAACTTCTTTTATCTCAGATGTTCTTCTTTTTCTTTTGTA
>NC_070579.1:41933839-41948839 GCF_027409825.1 Scomber japonicus | reverse complement strand
AGCTGAGAGGGAAAAAAAGCTTACAGCACCTGGTATTCCCAGGCGGTCTCCCATCCAAGTACTAACCAGGCCCGACCCTGCTTAGCTTCCGAGATCAGACGAGATCGGGCGTGTTCAGGGTGGTATGGCCGTAAGCTACGAAACAGGCCGCAGAAAGCCCATTTAAACATGCTGTGACACCACTGACAGTTGCTCACACCAGCTGAGTGGCGGATAATGGTGTCTCAGCCATCAAACACATGCTATCCTTTAACAGTAATTTGATAGGAATAGTTTTTTTTTTCTGCGGAGAAACACACAGCTGGAAGGACTGCAACCTTGTTTCTCAGGCCATTTGTGTACATGCGGGATGATTGCAATGCTTTTTACAGGCTGTAACAGTGAGAACTGGAACCCTAAAAACTACTTGGAAAGTGAGGCGTCTCAGTGCCACCTCTCTGGCGTGCATTCAGACACAGCTGGAATAATTGCAGCTTTTGTTCCTCAAAGCCCTGTGTGCGGTGATGGAGCAACAGCGCCCTCCTTTGGTGACAGCTGAGAGGGAAAAAAAGCTTACAGCACCTGGTATTCCCAGGCGGTCTCCCATCCAAGTACTAACCAGGCCCGACCCTGCTTAGCTTCCGAGATCAGACGAGATCGGGCGTGTTCAGGGTGGTATGGCCGTAAGCGACGAAACAGGCCGCAGAAAGCCCATTTAAACATGCTGTGACACCACTGACAGTTGCTCACACCAGCTGAGTGGCGGATAATGGTGTCTCAGCCATCAAACACATGCTATCCTTTAACAGTACTTTGATAGGAATAGTTGTTTTTTTTCTGCGGAGAAACACACAGCTGGAAGGACTGCAACCTTGTTTCTCAGGCCATTTGTGTACATGCGGGATGATTGCAGGCTTTTTACAGGCTGTAACAGTGAGAACTGGAACCCTAAAAACTACTTGGAAAGTGAGGCGTCTCAGTGCCACCTCTCTGGCGTTCATTCAGACACAGCTGGAATGATTGCAGCTTTTGTTCCTCAAAGCCCTGTGTGCGGTGATGGAGCAACAGCGCCCTCCTTTGGTGACAGCTGAGAGGGAAAAAAAGCTTACAGCACCTGGTATTCCCAGGCGGTCTCCCATCCAAGTACTAACCAGGCCCGACCCTGCTTAGCTTCCGAGATCAGACGAGATCGGGTGTGTTCAGGGTGGTATGGCCGTAAGCGACGAAACAGGCCGCAGAAAGCCCATTTAAACATGCTGTGACACCACTGACAGTTGCTCACACCAGCTGAGTGGCGGATAATGGTGTCTCAGCCATCAAACACATGCTATCCTTTAACAGTACTTTGATAGGAGTAGTTTTTTTTTTCTGCGGAGAAACACACAGCTGGAAGGACTGCAACCTTGTTTCTCAGGCCATTTGTGTACATGCGGGATGATTGCAGGCTTTTTACAGGCTGTAACAGTGAGAACTGGAACCCTAAAAACTACTTGGAAAGTGAGGCGTCTCAGTGCCACCTCTCTGGCGTGCATTCAGACACAGCTGGAATGATTGCAGCTTTTGTTCCTCAAAGCCCTGTGTGCGGTGATGGAGCAACAGCGCCCTCCTTTGGTGACAGCTGAGAGGGAAAAAAAGCTTACAGCACCTGGTATTCCCAGGCGGTCTCCCATCCAAGTACTAACCAGGCCCGACCCTGCTCAGCTTCCGAGATCAGACGAGATCGGGCGTGTTCAGGGTGGTATGGCCGTAAGCGACGAAACAGGCCGCAGAAAGCCCATTTAAACATGCTGTGACACCACTGACAGTTGCTCACCCCAGCTGAGTGGCGGATAATGGTGTCTCAGCCATCAAACACATGCTATCCTTTAACAGTACTTTGATAGGAATAGTTGTTTTTTTTCTGCGGAGAAACACACAGCTGGAAGGACTGCAACCTTGTTTCTCAGGCCATTTGTGTACATGCGGGATGATTGCAGGCTTTTTACAGGCTGTAACAGTGAGAACTGGAACCCTAAAAACTACTTGGAAAGTGAGGCGTCTCAGTGCCACCTCTCTGGCGTGCATTCAGACACAGCTGGAATGATTGCAGCTTTTGTTCCTCAAAGCCCTGTGTGCGGTGATGGAGCAACAGCGCCCTCCTTTGGTGACAGCTGAGAGGGAAAAAAAGCTTACAGCACCTGGTATTCCCAGGCGGTCTCCCATCCAAGTACTAACCAGGCCCGACCCTGCTTAGCTTCCGAGATCAGACGAGATCGGGCGTGTTTTTTTTTTTTTTTGTCTTTTATTATGAAAATATATTTGTTTTTTAAAATATATTTTTGATTTACAATATTCTCACATCAAATGTTACAAAAATCCACCTTTACAGTCACACATTACATACAAAACAACCCAAAACAAACAAAACAAAACAAAAACCATTTAGTTCACAAACCCTGCTACCTTCCTCTATCAAAATTGCCCCAACATTACAATATATCAACATTTGTCCTAGTAACTGGCCATAACAGCTCCCTTTTACAAGATCCAAACTGTTATGGCACTCTATACTATATAGTATAGGTCACACATCACACACAAACCCCAAACCAAACAAATAAATTAAAGATAAACTATTTACAAACCTTGCTACCTTCATCTATCCAAATTACCCCAGAAATTACAATATATTAACATTCATCCCAGTAACTGGCCATAACAGCTCCCTCTTGCAAGATCCACACTGTTATGGCACTCTATACTTATCAAATAAAGTCACTTATCACACACAAACCCCAAAACAAAACAAACACCAAAACAAAACCAAAAAAATGAATAAATAAAAAGGAGAAAAAAAATAAAAATAAATTATTTACAGACATCATTTCTTCTATCAAATTATCCAATATAACATTATTGCTTTTAGACATTTATTTGAAGGATTACCCTCTACCAGTGCCACTCAATTTCACCCTTATGTTTGTAAGTGAAGAGACTACTGTGTTCAGTGAAGAGCTTAGTGAAGTTCACAGCGCTGTGCATCATCCTATATTTAATCTGAGTCTGTACTATGCTTTTGAAGATTGACCAGACAGAAATGAGCCTATTTTCATAATGTGCTATATTACGTCTTGATTTAATAGCCCATCTAGCGTGACTCAATAGGAACCTGCACAGCTCTGTGTTCTTCACCCTGCTCTTCTCCCAAATACCAAATAAAACAAAAATTTCCCATGAATCCCTATCATCCCAGATTAATCCCAGTTTTTTGATCAGACAACATTTCAACCTGCCAAAAAACTCACCCAGTTCATTACATCTTACATACATATGCACTACATTTTCAGCTTCTAACCCACACACATCACACTCTCTGTCGACCCCCCTGTCCAACTGGTGCAGGATCACATTAGTGTAAATTTTGTTATGTCTTAATTTGAAATCATGATCTGCTGCTTCAATGCTATTCCCTTTAATTTTCCATGTCTCCCAGATTTTGTCCCCATCTAATGTAGGATACATCCTGCTCCAGTAGGACAAGGAGGCCGGTCTCTGTGCCACCTTCATTACAACACGTTCATAGATTTGTTTGCACTTTATCACACTAAAATCTCTGATTTCTTCACCAAGAAAAAATGTTAAATCAGGAAACCTACTACTCCTGTCTCTTCTCGTGTCTGATTTGATTTTTGATTTCCATGATTGTGGAATACTTTCTTGAATTACTTTGTAATAATTGTCCACAGTTGCATATTTTACATCATAATCTATTTCTTTTACACTATCATATACTGCCTGCGTGGGTAGAAACCCAGGTATCACCTCGTACATTATATCTTTTAGTTGAACTATTTTTGCCTGTATCATCTTTGCATTATACAACAATTGATCTCCTCTTTTAACATATTTGTTTAGAAAAATAGGTAATTCTTTTATCATGCTCACAGAGCTAGCCCCATAGTGTATGTGTTCTAAGAACTCTCCCTGAGCTGACAGGACCTCCCTATAAAAATGTGGGAGTGCTGCCATCATGGGTGTCTTCAGTTTCATCAGTAACACATAATCCCCTATATTTAATATCTTATTCAGAAAATACCTCATTAAATTTTTCCAGCCATAGTCAGTGTTGTCACAGAGATATTTCGTAACTAACTTGATTCTAAAAGCTTTTTTCCTACTTTCTATATCTAACAGTTTTAGACCCCCCTCATTATATTTGTTTATTAATGTTTTCCTAGCTATTTTACTAATTGTGCTTCCCCAAATGAATTTAGTGCTTATTTCATGTAATCTATTCAATACCCACAAGGGTAAGTCTAATACGTCTAACACGTAATTCAGTTTAGAATAAACCAGACTATTTAACACCACTACTTTCCCATTGAGTTTTAAATCTCTCATCCTCCACCATGTTAATATCACTTCTATGTTGTTTAGTATTTTTGTCCAGGTTTCATCTCTTGCCATCACATTATCAACTCCTATATATGTTCCTAGTATTTTCACATGTTTTGGTTGTATTTTCAGTTTCATGCTGGTTTGTGCAGGGCTGACCATGTTAATAAATAGTACTTCTGATTTAATGATATTTATCCGGGAGCCTGATGCTCTACCGAACATGTTCACTAGCTCGATTGCCCTATTCACACTCTCCATATCTTTTAACATCAAGGTTGTATCATCCGCAAATTGCTGGATGACACACATCCCCCCCCCAGGTAAATCAATCCCTTTAACATGATTGTCACATTTCAATAACACACTTAAAGGCTCCACTACAATAGAATATAACAGTGAAGACATGGGACACCCCTGTCTTACTGACCTATTTAGTTTGAATTCATCAGTTAAGACACCGTTCACTTTGACTCTCCCTGTCGCTGTACTATATAATAGTTTTAACCAATTTGTAAATTTTTCTCCAAATCCCATTTTCTGTAATACTTTAAACATGAAATCATGCTCCACCCTGTCAAAAGCTTTGTTAAAATCTAACGAAACCAAAATCCCTTCCCTCCCTGTTATTTTTAAATATTCTATTGTGTCTCTAATAGTATGGATTATGTCTGGTGCCCCCCTCCCTGGAATACTGTATGCCTGTGTCGGTGCTATAATACTATGCATGACTGTTTTAACTCTATTTGCAAACACCTTCATCAAAATCTTATAATCTACATTTAAAAGAGTAATAGGCCTATAGTTGGCCAGATCTGTTTTATCCCCCTTTTTAAAAATCAGGGTGATTACACCTTCTGCCATCGTCTTTCCTATTCTTTCAGTCTTTATCATTTCATTATATACTTTCAATAGAATCGGCTTAAGCACACTGGCAAAAACCTTATAAAAATTAGCCGTCAGCCCATCACTGCCCGGACTCTTATTAGTTGTTAAATTTTTTATAGCTTCCTCTATTTCCTCTACTCTGAGTTCCTGATCACATAACTCTCTATCTCCTTCAGCTAACTCCACTTTTAATTTGTCTAATACCTCCGATGTTATTTTATCATCTGACCCTTCTGATGTAAACAGATTTACATAAAATTCATGCACATTTTCTATAATATTTGATAATTTTGACGTTACTTCCCCACCTTTAATTTTTAACTCATGTATATAGCATTGTTCTTGTTTTCTCCTTTCTAAGTTTAAAAAGAAGCTGGTACTTTTTTCTCCCTCCACTGCATATTGTGCTCTACTTCGTATTATAGCTCCTTCACATTTTTTCCTTCCCAATTCTTTTAGATCTTCATACAGAGCGCCCAGCCTGTCTTCATCACCAATGTCTTGCATATTTATTTTATCAATCTCAGCTATAATTTTCCTTTCCTTTTGTGATTCTTTCAATCTCAATTTCTTTGCAAAATTAATGCTTTTCTGTTTAATTTCCCCTTTTAGATTTTCCCACTCTTCTATGATATTGTTTATGAAAACAGGCTGTGCACTCTTCTTCATAATTAAATTATGTATGACATTCACATAAGATTCACATTCCAATAATTTCGCATTTAGATGCCACAAGCCCCCTCCCCTTCCTTTTCTCAAATCCCCCATTGTAACAGTTAAAAATGCATGATCACTTATACAATTTATCTCATAGTAAGCAGAGTGCACATTTATAAGTTGATCTTCTCTCACAAGACATAAATCAATTCTGCTTCTATTTATTTTCCCTTCAACTTGCTGTATTCTGGAATATGTCCTCATTACTGAATTTTCTATTCTCCACACATCACACCATCTCTCCTTTAACATCCAATCCCTTAATATAGCCCTGGAAGTGTCTGTTTTCAGCGGACCCATCACATTACTATCTAATGTATTTAGTTTTACATTAAAATCCCCCATGACGATGTCAGTAGATTGTCCATGATGTTGCATGTCCTTGAAGAAAACTGAACGTTCACCTTCCACATTCGGGGCATATATATTCAATAGTTCATAAGTCCGTTTATTTATTGTAAATTTGATTCTTATCCACCTCCCTTTTCTATCACAATTCACTAAAGTTGCATCTATATCACAGTTCTTTTTATTTATTAATATACTTACTCCTCTTGCTATGTTTGTCCCATAACAAGAGAAAATTTGTCCACTCCACAATTTCTTCATTATTATCTCTGTTGCTGCATCCCAATGAGTCTCTTGTAGGCAAATGATATCAGCTTTGCACAATCTAATCAGTTTATCAAATTTGGCAGTGCTTCTCAGTCCATTTGCATTTAAGGATGCTAGCTGTAGAGTCATTTATGAAGAAAGAAAAAAGATATTCCCTGTCATATATATGTCCTTCATCATTTTTTATGTCCTTTTTTATTTTTCCTCCCTCTAGTCCCTCTCTGAGGCAAAGCCTCTTCAGTTATGTTTTTTCCTCCCCCTTTAATTACATCCTCAGGTCTTACCCCTTTTGATGTGCTCAGCTTTCCCTCTGAGAGCGAGTTTCCCCCACCGTCGCTGCTGCGGAGGACACTCCTGCTGCGTCCCCTTCTGCTCCCGCTGTCCTCCGGCTCCGCACCTCCTCTCCTCTCCGTCACCTCACTCTTTTCCTTCAGCATCTGTGTTTCCTTGGTCGCGTTGACATTGTCGCTGCTGCTCTTCTTTACGCCAACAGCCTCCATCTCTTCCTCTGACTCTCTCCTCTCCTCCTCGTCCGTCTCCATCTCGCTTGATGCTTCTTCCTTCTCGCTTCCTTCCTCCTCCACGTCCTCCTCCACTTCCTCCTCCTCTTCCTCCACCATCTCTCTCTTCTCCGTTGCCACTGCCGTCATATCGGCGCACTCCCGTGCATAATGTCCTTGTTTTTTACAGCGATAACAACAAAACTCCGGGCACTCTCGTAAAATATGTCCCGGTTGTAAACATAACCTGCACACTTTTGCCTGCTGGTCATGCAACACACGAAAATATTCCGAACCCTCCAGGGTGTCAAATTTCGTGCTGTAGGGCAGGGATGAGACAGACTCTGGAAATTTCACCTTTAGGAAACGAGTCCCGTCAAAGATCTCCGTCCCTGCCCATTTCCTCCTGCGAATGTTAGATGCCGGCTCCACTCCCCACTGACTCAACTTGTCTCTTATTTCATCGTCCGTAATGTAGAGTGGCAAGTTTAAAAAAGACACCACTCTTATGTTTCTGATCAGCTCCGTAGCCACGATGCGTGAGTTTTTTATTTTGAAGCCGTCCAACAGTCTTTCCTTTCCTTTTGTGTTACTCATGGTGAGCTCCCAGCGCTTCCCATTTTTTGTTCTGCACCCCAACACTCTCCCGCATGTGAGCTCCACCGCTTTCAGGAGGTCAATCATTGTAACAATATCATCCCCCTCGATGTCAACATTAATCACAAGGTCTTTTGCAATATTGTTACTCCTGACCTCTTTCATTTTCCCCTCCTCTCTGTCCTCTCCCCTCCTCCGCGCTGCTCCTCCATCGAGTCCTCCATGCTGCAGAGTCTCCCCTGCTCTCCCCACTCTGCTGCTCATCAAATTCTCCTTCCCTGCTCGTCTCTCCACTCCTCCGTCGGGCTCCACTCTCTCCGACCTCCAGCACTCCCTCTCTCCTCTCTCCACCTGCCACGGTTGGACGGGAGTCCCTCCGCGCTACCTCTCCATTATCCGCCATTACCACACTCTTTGTCTTTTCCATAGCTTGGGTCATAACCGAGTTATCCGTCCTTAATATTTTTTTTGGAGCCAGAAGACTGTCCCCCTGGCAGCATATGCTGCTGGGGGAGTCAGTAACTTCTTTTATCTCAGATGTTCTTCTTTTTCTTTTGTAATTCAACGACGCTGTGTCCTCTCCTCTCTCTCTCACCATGTGCTTCAAGCTGCTACCAGGAAGTGAACCGGAAGTGGGCGTGTTCAGGGTGGTATGGCAAGTACTAACCAGGCCCGACCCTGCTTAGCTTCCGAGATCAGACGAGATCGGGCGTGTTTTTTTTTTTTTATCTTTTATTATCAAAAATATATCATGATCTTATTTTATATACATTCCAGCTGACAAAACAAACATAAAAACCAACATTAAAGACATGAAACACCCCCTTTAACTAAACAAAAATACACATAGCCACAATAACACTATGTGCCAAAAGAAATACTAACAAATAAATCACATTCTCAATTTACATACATTCACTCTGACAAGGCAAACATAAAAACCAACATTAAAGACATGAAACACCCCCTTTAACTAAACAAAAATACACATAGCCACAATAACACTATGTGCCAAAAGAAATACTAAAAAAAAATAAATCACATTCTCAATTTACATACATACAAGCTGACAAGACAAACATACAAACCAACATTAAAGACATGAAACACCCCCTTTAACCAAACAAAAAGACACATAGCCACAATAACACTATGTGCCAAAAGAAATACTAAAAAAAAAATAAATCACATTCTCAATTTGCATACATTCAATCTGACAAGACAAACATAAAAACCAACATTAAAGACATGAAACACCCCCTTTAACTAAACAAAAAGACACATAGCCACCATAACACTATGTGTCAAAATAATAATAATAAAACTAATAATAATAATCATATAGATGACCAAATAAAAGAAACAATACAAAAAATAGATGTAGACAATAACTACCCCAACATAAAACCCCTAAGACATACATTTTTCCCTTCCATTACTTTTACATAATTATTGTGACTGTTGAACTGCTGATGAAAAGTGTCTTGGTCTGCTAGAAATATGGTCCTGAGGTGAGCTGTGAATGTGTTCTGAAAATATCTTGTAACATTTATTGTTTTGTTGTCAAATAATTGGTGATTCCGTCTTGTCCATAAAGATTTTCTGCCGAATGCTAGGATGGAGTTGATGAGTGTATTGTTCCTGTTTGTGTGTTTTCCTGTGATTCCAAATGTCCAAGCCCATGACCAATCTGTATCAGTGTGTGTTGTGAAGTTGCAGTGAGTCTCTAATATGGTCCTGATGTATGACTGAAACTGTTTTGATTCTGTGCATGTGTTGAAGATATGTTCCAAGTCCTCTGATTCTTTATTGCAAACGGTGCATGTTCTTGAATATTTTTCTTTGTTGATCTGATGTAATATAATCCCTGTGTAAATCCTTCTGTGTCGAATGTTAAAATCCATGTTTATTGTATTGTTGTCCATAATTGGTATGTCCAGGTTTGACCATATAGATGAGATGTCCATGTTAGGGTATTTTTCCTTCCAGTATTTCTCTGCTGTGGGGGGCCTTTTGATGAGATGTATTAATGACCGGTACCAGGTTCTTGTATTTATTTCCTTTATGTCCTTTTGCTTGAGTTGTAGCTGGGGAAGGGCGGCTCTGGTATCTTTCTCTTTCTCCTTCAACATGCTCCGCCACGTAGGGTCAAGAGCCTGTTCAAACTTTCCTTTAAGTTTTATTATATTTCCTTTCCTATAACTAACATTTTTTCCTTTTAGTTTTCCACAAATTAAATCTATGTTAAACTCACCCCTCCCATCGATTATATCTCCCACCCTGGTCAAACCAGCAGCCCGCATAGGACCGCTGGTTAGAACCCTCCCCCCGCACAAAAAAAATGGACTGTCAAGGAAAGGTAACTGCAGCACATGCTCTTTATTCCTGCACTTGGGCCAGAGGTGGGGCAGAATTTTGCCCCATGCCTCTAGTACCTCCTGGTAGAAGCCAGGTAGGCGGCTCCTGGCTTTTCCGGGGAGGAGGGCGCACAGGTTGTACGCGTCTCTCTCCCCGTACTCAGCCAGATAGCTCGCCATCCAGTCCTCCCAGGGGTACTGCCGGTCCGAATCAAGAAAATTCTTAACAATTTTGATCCTAAGTGCGTCTCTTTTGGCACCGATGTCAATTAGTCCTAAACCCCCCTCCCTTTTTTTAGCAATTAACACTCTGTGAGCAATCGAATTTCCCTTTCCCCTCCAGAGGAAGGAGGAGATTGCTGCTGTCAGCGCTTTTAGAGCCCATTGCGGCAGCTCACAGGTTCCCAAAATGTGGTTAATTTTTGACAGTATCAAAGCATTAACTACAATTACCTTTCCTTTCAGTGTTAACCCTCTTGCTCGCCATAAATTTAAACTACTCTGCACTTTCCCTATCATTTCCCTCCACCCTCTGTCCCTAGCCTCACTCTCATTCTCTCCTATATATACACCCAGTATTTTCCTACACCCCGTGTTTTCCCCAAATCCCCATTTATTTACATAGTCTTCCACCTTTCCAATTATACCTATCTCAGATTTAGTTATGTTTATTTTTGCTCCTGATGCCATGCTGTAAGTTTTGAAGTGTTCCATGATTTTGTCTATGCCTTTCCCTGATTTGATTGTTATTGTAATGTCGTCTGCGTATTGTGTTATTTTGATAGAACTGTTTGTGGGTGTTTTTATTCCTACTATTTCCTTGTCTTTAATTATTGCTTGAGCTAACGGTTCTGCCACTATGCTATATAATAGCGCTGATAATGGGCAGCCTTGCCTCACTGATCTTTTTATTGGGAAACTGTCTGTTATTGTACCATTGCATTTTATTACACTTTTTGCATTATTGTAAAGAAGCTGTATCCAATTTATAAAATCTTGCCCATAACCTAATTCTGCTAAAACCTTGAATAAAAACTTGTGTTCTACTCTGTCGAAAGCTTTTTCCAAATCTATTGTTAACAGAAGGCCCCCCTGTACTGTCATCCCTCTTACTGTATCTCTTATTGTAGCAATTGAATCTTGGATGTCCCTGTTTGGTATACTGTATGCTTGATTTGGACTGATTATCTGATCTAGAGTCTGTTTTAATCTATTAGCCAATGTTTTGGAAAGTATCTTGTAATCTGTGTTTAGCAGGCTTATTGGTCTATAGTTGGATATTTCGTTTCTGTCACCTTTGTTCTTGTATATTACTGTTATCATACCTGTGGTGAATGATTTGGGTGTTTCTTGTTGTTTTTGCATTGTATGGTAGAGGTCGAGTAACAGGGGGGCCATCTGTTCACTAAATTTGATATAGAAGTCAGCCGTTAGACCGTCACTCCCAGGACTTTTATTTTTGTTTAAGTTTTTGATTGCATATTCAATTTCTTCCTTTGTTAATTTGCTGTCACACCACACTTTATCCTCTATATCTATCTTTTTATCTAAGTAGGTTAATATTTCTTCAGTTTTCTCTATATCACTTCCCTCCTCCTTAAATAAGTTTATATAATAGTCTTTTATAATTTCTAGTATTTTTATTTTGTCTTTATGGATGTTGTTATCTTGGTCTTTAAGTTCTTCTATTACAGTTTTGTTCTGTTTTTGTTTTTCCAACCCCAAAAAAAACGCAGTGCACCTTTCACCCTCCACCAAATTTTGGAACCTGCACCTTATTGCTGCTCCTTTACATTTTTTCTTTTCTATGCTGTGTAATTGGTTTTTGTAACATTCGTACATTTCACAGCTTCTATTTTTTTGATTATCTAATAATATGACTTCTTCTTCTAGCTGCTTTCTAATATTCTGTTCTTCTTGTTTTTCTTTCCATCTTTTCTCTTTGCTATAATTAATACTCACTTTTTTAATTCTTTCTTTTATATTATCCCATCTTTCTATATAATTATTATCTATTTGCATTTCTGTTTTTGCATAACTAAGTACTTTTTTGATTTTTTTAATATATACCGGGTCTGTTAGAAGGCTGGAGTTGAGGCACCAGGTGCCTCCTCCCTTGATCCCTCCTTCAGCACCCAGTTGGCAAATGACAGTGGCATGATCGCTCCAGGAATTGTAACTGTAATGTATGTTGTTAATTTGCTTCACTGTGTCAGCTGCAGCCAAACACAGGTCAATCCTAGATTGTCTAAGTCTCCCTTTGACCACCTGTCTCCTCGAGAATTCTCTTTTAAATTTGTTTTGTATCCTCCATATATCTATTAAGTTGTGACTATCCATTAAATCATAAAGAGCTGTTCTACTTATGTCATTTTTATATACATTATTTATTGAAATATCTGATTTGGTTAATACTGTATTAAAATCACCTATTATTATAGTTCTATTGTTTATCCATCTTCCTAATTTGTTAAACAAACCCTTCCTTTCCTTCTCACAGTTATCGGCATATAGGTTAATTAGTCTATACGTGCTATTATTTACTTCGATATCTATAATTAATATTCTACCTTTATCGTCTTTATAAATTACTTTACTGTTCTTTACGTTATTACTATTTATTAGGGTTGCTATACCGCAGGATTTATTAGTGCCGTTATTATAATATATTTCCCCTTTATATATTTTAGTTGCTGCCTCAAGGCTGCTTTTATCCCACCTCGTCTCTTGGAGGCAGAGGATGTCGCAGCTCGGACTGGACAGTATCGCATTCATCCTGTCACAAGTGCGGAGCCCGTTGACATTGAGAGAGTGCAGCAACAACATGATTAATGGAAAAGAAAGGATTGTTACAAATTACGCTTAATCATCATTTTCCTTTATCTTTTTTCCTTCTTTTACTGATCGATGATTTATTAGAGGTGTGCTGCTTCCTAAGATTTTTAATGGTGGTGAAGTCCATCTCGGAGTCACTGTCTGATCTGCCCAAACGGCGGAGGACCATGGTGGTTGCCGAGGCCGGCTCTCTGGGGGGTGCGGCTGCCACAGGCTGCAGGTCACTCGGGGTTTCCCCCACTTCCATTGAGTCTGAGGCTTGAGATGGCTCTGGCCTCTCCACGAGCCCATTGCCGCCTCTGCCCCTTACTCCCTGGTGTAGGCCTGAGTCTATGCTCAGACCATCCATACTTGAGCCAATTTCCACATTTAGGCTCTGTGCAGCATTAGTAGGACTCAGAGCCCCCCCCTGAGAGAGAGCCTCTCTGCCAGCTCCGCCCGTGGTGCCGCTGCCCCCCACTCCGGCCTCCTCTCCTTCCTCCTCCTCCTCCTCACTCATGTCCTCCGCTTCACTGTAAAGCTCCTCCGATCCGGACTCCACCACCGCTTCAGATTCACTATAGTTACAATTACATTCATTTACTGGGTTCCAGCACACCTCACATTTTTTAATCTTTTTCTGTTGGTTGCTGCACTCCCTAGCATAATGCCCCTGTACTCCACACTTGTGACAGGAAAAATCAGGACAATCCCTCAGGATGTGCCCAGGCTGAAGACACATCCTGCAAACCTTCGCTTGTCTGTCATGGATTACTCTAAAATATTCTGGTCCCATAGCTGTTTCAAACCTTGCAGAGTATGGCAGTGATTGTACTTTCTCAGTGAATTTTACTTTAAGGAAACGTGTACCATCTGCTATCTGAGTGCCCGGCCACATCCGCCTCCTAATGGCGGATGCAGCCGAGACACCCCACCCTTCTAACTTTTGTAATATTTCTTCGTCTGAGATGTAAGCTGGCAGATTTAAAAAAGACACCATCAATTCATCATTACATAACTCTTTTACAAAAATATTACAGTTCCCTATTTTAAAACCATCTAGGAGCCGCTCCTTCCCTTTGACATGAGACATCGTGATCTCATAACTCCTGGCACCGGTCGCTCTGCACGCTATAAGCCCCCCACACAGAGCTCTGATGGCCCGCATTAACTCAAGGACCGGAACCTCCTCTTGCCCAGTAACCTCCAAGCTTACCGTTAGCTCTCTGTTGTATGCCGTCTTAGCCCCCTCTTTCGCTGTCTCCTGTTTCTGCTCTCTCTCTCCAGCTGTTTTCGTCGCTCTCTCTCCCTCTTTTTCCGCTCCGGCGCTCGCTGCTCGCTCGCCCCCCGACATGCCTTTCTCCTTCTCTGCCGCCGCTCCTGGAGCTCCTTTTCTCTCGGGCCTTCTCAGGCCTTCTCTCCCAGCCTCCCTCGATGTATCTCGAGCCCCAGGAGCTCTCGGGCCGGTCCCGTTCCGCGGCGCACGGCCGGTATCCTTCGCTTGCTGCGCTCTCTCTCCTCTCTCTCCCGCCAACATGACGGAGGCAGCCACTTCCGTATTTTCTTTACTATTATTCCTCCTCTTACTCCTTTGCTCTTTAGATTTCACCAGCTCCCATTCATTATCTTCCTCTCCCATTGCTGCTTGCTTTGTATTAAGTCCGTGATCCGTTTTCGTAGCCGTTTTATCCATCGCCGTGTTCGTTGACATGTTATACACCATGAAAAAAAGAAATAACGGAAAAAACCTCCCCCGAACAGTAAAAACTGTCGGGGGGAAAAAGTCCACACACAAAACTAACTAAGGATGCACGGAAAATAATAGGATAATAAAGGAAAAGAAAGAAACATATGAAATAAATCAAAACAGAGGTCCGCGATCCTCTCTGCTCCAGCTGGTTTGCTTCTGGCTGCCTCCACTGCGCGCGCATACGTGTTCAGGGGGTGTGGCCGTAAGCGACGAAACAGGCCGCAGAAAGCCCATTTAAACATGCTGTGACACCACTGACAGTTGCTCACCCCAGCTGTGTGGCGGATAATGGTGTCTCAGCCATCAAACACATGCTATCCTTTAACAGTACTTTGATAGGAATAGTTGTTTTTTTTCTGCGGAGAAACACACAGCTGGAAGGACTGCAACCTTGTTTCTCAGGCCATTT